>NC_045788.1:131182719-131447488 GCF_009873245.2 Balaenoptera musculus | reverse complement strand
GAAAATCTTGCTTCTCTACCACTCGTAGTGTATTGCGAGAAGATTTAAGTTAAAGCTCGTTGTAGCTTATAATATATAGGATGTACTCTATGCATATAAATATTATTTTTTGCTCCAGTAGCTGCTATAATTTAAAGGTTGTGTGTGATGTGAGTTTGAGAAGGTTGCTGAGCTATCTCTCGTCGGGCAGCCCTACCTTCATTAAAATGCTTCCTGACACTCCTTTCTGTTACATGCCCTGCCCTGTTCATTCCTTCCATCTACATAATGTTTTCATATTCTCTTTTCTTCCTTTCACTCTCTCTAGCTATAAAAACTTTCCCCTCGGAAGGAATGCAGTTACTAGTATCTGGCAGAATTCTATAGGAAAAGGCCATCTATCTATCGTCCAATGGTCCAACGTTGGAATTCCCACTCAGCTACTTTTAAGAATTTGGGCAACATCATTGACCTCTCTGAGCTTCAGTTTGTTGTTTGTAAAAGGGACCTCTTATTATCTGTGGATTCAGTGAATGCTTCATACTGATAAGGCGCAAGTTTACTTCTCTGAAAGGTATGTGTTTCTCGAGAAATAATTAAAAATCAACATCTAACAGTGGATTTTTTGGTTATTATTCAGCTGGGTAGGGAATGTATTTTGTGAACAAGGGGGGTCTTCTTAGAACCCCTGAAATCTCTTTATTTCTCAGTTTTCCTACTGTTTGCAAGGGCTCTGACATTACATGCTGAGTGATAGGTGCTAATAATAATAACTTTTATTGATCCATCTTTTACGTTCCAAGTCAAGTATGTGCTTTTGCATATTATTACATTTAATCGTCATTGGTCACTTGGGGGTGGGATGGTGGTGGTACGGTGTTACTAGGAACAGTCACTAGAACTGATTTCTTACCATTTACAGATGATAAATTTAAGTTCAGTGATGTTGAGAGACTCACCCCATAGTCTTCCTGGCCCTCGAGGCTTATTTCTCAGTCACTGTTCAATCCTTTCTTTCCCTGTGAAGAGGTAGACAGAGATAATTAGACTGCTGAGTCAAAAATAGGGTGTCCCATCCACCGCCCCCACCCCCCGCCCCTGTCTCCCGAGTCCAAGAACTGCCCATTGTGCACTGATACACTCCATCACGGAGGAAATGGACCCGTCCTGAATTTGTCCATAGACCCAGGCGTGGGAGGATGAGTCTTTTAAGAAATTACTAAGTTGACTCAAACATAATGATAAACCACCTCCCATGGCTGTTTGGGCAAAGTCTGTATCCCAAGTTACCGGGAATCTTGGTGGACATTTTTGGAGTGATTTCACTTCAATATTTAAAGCTTCTATCTTTCACTGGGTGGCGTCATTAAAGAGAAAACACTTTCTTAGTAATATCAGCTGTTCCCTAGGTGAGGTCCTTCCCCTTTTTAGAAAACTGGCAGCTCAGTTCAGGGCCTCCTGTCTCCCTTTGGAGGATATTAATTCCCCAGAGTGAGCAATTTTTGACCCTGTTCCTCTCTGTGCATCAACAAAGCAGTGTCGGAAAACATTTCCTGACAGTGAAGACACTGGGCAAGGGAATCCAGGTTTTCCTCCTTGGTTCCAGCACCAGCGTATGGCGGTTCATTATTTACATATTGTGAGTCCTGCCAAGCCGATGCAGGTGTTGCTGACTTGTGAAGACATGTTGACTCTCCTTTCTCTAAAGAAAGGTTGAGATGCAGTCCTTTGTCACAGGCACCATGCTATGCCAGTCACCGAGCTACATGTCAGTGTATAAAAACACAGATTACACTGTGCTATAGAAATAAACATTTTGCCATACTGCCTTTAATAGGTTTTCTTTCAATGAATATCGTCCTCCTTCCTTCTCACATCCCACGTTGTTGGGTAACCCTTCCTTTAGGGTTGCTGGCTGTGATCATGAGATCATCTTAGTTGGCGTTGTCGTTTTGGTGTCACTAAATTGTTAGGAGAGAACACAGTTGCTAGGAGTTTCCACGTGGGAGTGGTTAACTTCTACTTCTCGAAGGTAGCTGGTAAGGCTGGGTTTTCAGGAATCCAGTATGTCTCAGTTGTAAGTCTGTGAAATTAAGTTAACTTCCATGATGGTAAATTTCCAAGAAATTTTTTGGAATTGGTAGCTTTGTGACCACCCAGAATATTCTCACCAAAGTTCTTTAACCCAAGGCAGTTTTTCGTCTAGATAGACTGACCCCTTTAATATACAACCCCAAATTTCAGTGGCTTCGTATACTCGGAGGTTTACGATTGCCCTTGTCAATCTGTTGCGGGTTCTCTTTCTTCACAGGGTCATTCAGGGACCCAAGGCTGCTCCACCTGCTTGGCTTCTGGCTTCTCTGCATTTGATGTGTAGGGAAGAGAAGAGGCACCACCCGGAGGGTCTCAGGGGAGGTATAAGGGGTAGATTCTGGAAGTGGCCAACATTATATGACTTTGTATTCCATTGGCCGTGACACAGGCACGTGGCCCCCTCATCGGTTTGACTGGGCTGGGAAGCTACATTTCCTCACTTCCCAGGTGAAAAAGGAATAAATTTAACGTCACAATTTCATGTTATAAACTTAATCTTAAGGGTTTCTGAAGGTGAGGTGTGTCTATTAGGAAGACCTTGACAGGGGATTGACTTGGTAGCTAGTTATTTGATCTGAATTCCGGATTTATTTTTACCTTAGGTGTTCATGAGCTTCCCACGAATGGGGAAGAAGGGAATTTTTTTTTTTTAAAGTGCTGCACTGGGAACTTTACTTTTTTGCCTGATGATGTATTTATAACCTGCTTAAAGATCCAGAATCAATGTCTGGTCATGCATGATGCATTCTAGTTATAATCAGATTTGGGTTTTTCAGATGGTTCCTCTGTGGATCTGTGCTAACTTCAGAGATTCCCTGATGTCTGTCTTTGTACCTCACCTTGCCCTGAGTTTCAGGGTTAGAAGGCCACGTCGTCGAGTTTCCTCGTTTGAGCAGCAGCTCCCTTGACTTTCAGGAGGACCCCAGCCAGACTTTCCTATCCAGGAGTGTGGAATTCCAGCCATGCGATTTTTTTTCCGCCTAAGAGATGTTTTCCCCTATAAATTCCAAAGCTTTTCATCTTTAATAATAATTTTGGAAGCATTTAAAACATTTCATACTTTCTCAGTCATCTTCAACAGAGTATGTGGAGCATAATTTAATCTGTAGTCCGTTTTTTCTTTTTCTCTCAAGCTGAGATTTTGGTCAAGTAGAAGTTATTGAGGTTGGAAAGCCCAGAAAGGTGAGGCCATAGAGCTAATTGCACTGTTCTTCTCATGGTTGCTTCATTTCCTCCTGTCACATCTGGTGTGTGGTATTCTGTCCCTTCTTCCTCCTCCCCATCAGCCACTGGTCCCTTGAACTCTCTGCCTTTGGTTTACTGTTGGCTGTAAACACCAGATAACTCAGTGTGTTAAATCGAGAATCAATAGGTTCTAAATGAGGACTTACAACAGAGAGGCTCCCACTACTGACAGAGTCAAGTTCAGACTCCTTGTCTCGTGGTCTACAGCCTTTGGAAGCTAGCTAATCTGGTCCTGGCTGGTTGCACAAATTGCAGCAACCCCACGCTCGTCTCACACACACACACTGCATCCTCTTTCTGAGCCACACCAAGCTATAATCCTCATAAACCATACAATCGTAATAAATATCAATGAATGTTAATTGAGTATTTACTATGTGCCAGGGTCTTTTGTAGAATATATTGAAGCATTAAACCTTCCCAGAGACCAAGGCATTTAGAATATATTAAATGTAGATCAAATTCTCAAACATTTAAAATAGTTAAATATTATGTTATTAATATATACTATTACATATCACATATTAATAATTTAATAATTAAGTATAGATTAAATGTTACCCATATAGGTGCCTGTGGAATACATTAAAGCATTTAACCATCTCAAGGACGGGCTGGGTAATGTTATCCTCTCCCTTTTACAAATGGGAAAGGAAATGCGGAGGTTACATAACTTGCCCAAGGTCACACAGCTAGGGGGTGCCAGAGCAACCCATTGTGTAGTGCTGACTATCTGAAGTAGCTAGATTCCCATGGGTGAATTTCCCTCCCCAGCCCTTTATTCTACTTGGGGGAGCCCCTTATTTCTATGCTCAAAGTTCAGTGGAGACTCAACATCTTCCCATAACTTCCCCCTCTTCTCATGCTGTCTCTTTCCTGAACAGAATCAAATCTGTGCTCAGAAATGAGATCATTACACATTCCATCTATTCGCACGCCCCCGTCTCTGCTAGACTGGAGCTCCTCGAGGACAGGGCCGGGGCTGGGGAGGCCTTTGTTAAATGCTGGTGGAACTGATCAGCATTAGAGATTATCATGCCAGCTTCCCATTTTCCAGATGACAAAACCGAGGCTCAGTGTGGTTGCATCACAGAGCTGTCTGGGGAGGATCTGGGACTAATACCGTTGCTTTCCGAGTCTGTGGCAATGTGGACTTTGAAAGCAGAACACTCGGCAGTTATTTTGGTCTGGTTCCTTAGTTCCTGGCAGTGTTCTGGCTGGCGGGAGGTGTTCCTGAGTGTATCATGCACTTAACGTGTACTCGGAGTGATAACAACAGTTGTAGGAGTGGCTTGGCATGAAAAGACAGAGCCAGGGCCCTGAGTTTACACCAACCTGCTGACTGAGGGTTCAGATATTCTGGTGAGGACAGAAGGGCACATGAACCCGTGTGGCTAAAGGGATTTTGTTTGATTTTTTCCTAAGATGAAGCTAGCGAATTTTATACATCCTTTCATTCATTCTCATATTTAATGTAGCAAATGACTTGCTAAATTATGTCTCCTTGTACAAATGATCCACAACCATTCTGTACCTGTGTACGTAACTTAGAATAAATAAACAATCAGGATTCAAATTTTGTTTTTAATTTGAAATTGTCACAAAATTTGGGAAAAGTTGGCACTATCCTATGAAGAATGTTGTTGTCTCTCAGTGATTTGGGAGTAAATTGCTTTTACCCCCAGGCATGAGTGTTTTTTTCCTATAAGCAAGGGCACTCTACTACACGGCCACCCCACAGGGCTCAAAATCATGAAATGAGCTGATACATTACCGTCGGCTCCTCATCACACCCTCTTCCACTCTTGTCATTTGTCCCGAGCGCCATTTCAAGTAACAGATGTTTCCAGTTCCAGCATGTGTTGCCTTGAGTTGTCACGTGTCTTCAGATGCCTTCCGTCAGGAGCAGCTCCCCCGTCTTGGTGCTCATGACTTTGACTCTGTGGAAGAGCCCAGGCCAGTTACTTTGTTGCTTGTCCGTCAGTTCGGCTTTGCTTGAGGCTTTCTCAAGATCAGATCCACGTTCCACATCCTTGGCAGACACACTAAATGGTGATGGTGTGTCCTTCCCACTGTGCCTTCCCTGGGAACTCCCAATGTGGACCCACCCCATTTCTGATGACAGTCACTCGCCTCGGTCTCTTGGTTAAGATGGCATCTGCCAGCCTTCCCTGCTAGGAAGTTATTCTTTTCCCCTTTGTAATTAGTAAGCGTTTTATAGAGAGATACTTTGAAACGGTGTCGATCCCCTATTTCTCAACAAACTTTGAGTTTACTTATTTATATCTATATGGACTCGCGGTTTCCTATTTTAGTCAATGGTTATACTCTGTTAGTGGTAGTATTTATTTTGATAAGTCAGGTCTTCCCTGATTGGACCTGTGGGGGTCCCTTCAGGAGGGCTCCTCTGTGCTCTTCTGTCCACCATTCCTCACTCTGGCAGGACTCTGATTAACCCTGGATGCCATCCCTACCCTGCTTGGGCTCTGACACGCCTGTGCCAGGCCACTCCCGTTGAGTGGATACCCTCCCCACTGTAGTTTTTAAAAAACTCATGTTTTTTTAAAAAATGCATATTTCTGGAGAGGGTGTGGAGAAAAGGGAACCCTCCTACACTGTTGGTGGGAATGTAAATTGGTACAGCCACTATGGAGAACAGTAGGGAGGTTCCTCAAAAACCTAAAAATAGAGTTGCCAGATGATCCAGCAATCCCATTCCTGGGCATATACCCAGACAAAACTATAATTCAAAAAGATACATGCACCCCTATGTTCATAGCAGCACTATTCACAATAGCCAAGACATGGAAATGATCTAAATGCCCATCGACAGATGAGTGGATAAAGAAGATGTGGTAATATATATATATACACAGATATACAATGGAATATTAGTCATTAAAAAGAATGAAATAATGCCATTTGCAGCAATGTGGACGGACCTAGAGATTATCATACTAACTGTAGTAAGTCAGAAAGAGAAAGACATGTATCATATGATACCGCTTATATATGGAATCTAAAAAAAGGGTACAAATGAACTTATCTACAAAACAGAAAGACTCACAGACATAGAGAATAGACTTGTGATTGCCAATGGGGTTAGGGTTAAGGATGGATTGGGAGTTTGGGGTTAGCAGATGCAAACTATTATGTAGAGGATGGATAAACAACAAGGTCCTGCTGTATAGCACAGGGAACTACATTCAATATTCTGTGGTAAACCATAATGGAAAAGAATATGAAAAAGAATGTATATGTATATATGTATAACTGATTCACTCTGCTTACAGCAGAAATTAATGCAACATTGTAAATCAACTATACGTCAATAGAATTTAAAAGAAAGTATATTTCAGATTATCTCGGGGTCAATATACTATAGACATATTAATGAAGGTTTTAAGGTTGCCAGCAAACACATGAAAGAATGCTCAACATCATTAATCATTAGAGAAATGCAAATCAAAACTACAATGAGATATCATCTCACACCGGTCAGAATGGCCATCATCAAAAAATCTACAAACGATAAATGCTGGAGAGGGTGTGGAGAAAAGGGAACACTCTTGCACTGTTGGTGGGAATGTAAATTGATACAGCCACTATGGAGAACAGTATGGAGGTTCCTTAAAAAACTAAAAATAGAACTACCATACAATATGCCCAGCAATCCCACTACTGGGCATATACCCTGAGAAAACCATAATTCAAAAAGAGTCATGTACCACAATGTTCACTGCAGCTCTATTTACAATAACCAGGACATGGACGCAACCTAAGTGTCCATCAACAGATGAATGGGTGAAGAAGACGTGGCACATATATACAATGGAATATTACTCAGCCATAAAAAGAAATGAAATTGAGTTATTTGTAGTGAGGTGGATGGACCTAGAGACTGTCATACAGAGTGAAGTAAGTCAGAAAGAGAAAAACACATACAGTATGCTAACACATATATATGGAATCAAAAAAAAAAGGTCATGAAGAACCTATGGGCAGGATGGGAATAAAGCCGCAGACCTACTAGAGAATGGACTTGAGGACACGGGGAGGGGGAAGGGTAAGCTGGGACAAAGTGAGAGAGTGGCATGGACATATATACACTACCAAATGTAAAACCGATAGCTAGTGGGAAGCAGCTGCATAGCACAGGGAGATCAGCTCGCTGCTTTGTGACCACCTAGAGGGGTTGGATAGGGAGGGTGGGAGGGAGACGCAAGAGGGAGGAGATGTGGGGATATATGTATATGTATAGCTGATTCACTTTGTTATGCAGCAGAAACTAACACACCATTGTAAAGCAATTATACTCCAATAAAGATGTTAAAAAAAAAAAAATGAAGGTTTTAGGGGAGAATTGGTTTTGTTCCTCAACTGAAAAAAACCCCAATGAAGCCTGTTTAGAATTTGTAACTGGTGTGGAAGGGGAGCTTCTGTGCCTCCAGGCACATTCTTATACAAATTATTAAAAGACTTAGGAGAAGTTCAGTCATGTTAAAAACCCAAAGTTTGAAATTGTTGTCATCACTTTTCTTCTCCACATCTGGGTTGTGGAGAAAAAAAGATTTGCAAGGTGATAGAAGGGCATCTTCTCAAGGAGAGTTGGGGTGGGAGGAAGGGCGGCTCACAGAGGAACCTGCGAGGATTACTTTTTAACGGTACCCCGTGGTTCTGGAAGGGAGGGGAAAAGGTGAGAACCACTTTTTTTTTTTTTAATTGTCTGTTCTCATCTCTCCTTCCTCCCCTTTCCTCTTCTTTCCCGTCCTCATCCATGCTGCCCAATCCTGTGCCCCAAACGCTCATTCATTACCACTTACCTTTCTATATGACTTGCTCAAATTTGCCACTCTCAAAATCATCAACTAAAATTCTTGGCCCCAAATTTAATTTTTAAAAATTGTTTATAGATAGATTTTTTTTAAAGCAATAGTTTAGTGAAACGATGATCATAGTGAACACGTTCAGTGGCACATCCTTGTTAAGAAAAAAATATAAAATGTATACTGTTGGGACTTCCCTGGCGGTCCAGTGGTTAAGACTCCGTGCTCCCAATGCACGGGGCATGGGTTGGATCCCTGGTCCGGGAACTAAGATCCGGCATGCCACGTGGCCAAAAAAATTAAAAATTAAATAAATAAATAAATAAATAAATAAATAAATAAATAAATAAATAAAAAACCCTTCTCAACAACTGATCAGTCTGTTAGAAGAAACATTAATAGTGAAAAAGAAAACTATGTTTAAAAGTAAATAATTAAAAAAAATAAAATTTATAATATTTACTTTATAAATATGTCTTCTCTGCCCCCTTCTCTCTCTCTCTCTCTCACACACACACACACACACACACACACACACACACACACACACCAGTGTGATGAAAGATAGTTATCTGAGACAGGGGTTGGGTAAATTTTGAAATTCAAAACATGTCAAGGATATAATATTCCAGTCTGTTATTAACATTTACTAGGGCTGGAAAAATCTTTTTGTTGTCTTGAATTTTCAGTAACCACACCCACGTTAAAAAAAATCTTTCCCGTATTCTCATTTTAGCACATCACTCTTACCTTTAACACATGGTACTGTTCGACTGAATTGAACTGGACCCCCAGTTTTGAGGCTGGTAGGCTAGATTTCTTAAAAATAGTTTCTCTTGATGGCTTCCCAGAAACAAAGAGCATTTGAAACTTAAGATTGGGATTTAATCGGTGTATACCTGATTCCTTTTGGACCCTAAGCTTCCAAGATTTCCTTTCTTTTTTCCCGTCCTCTCTGTTTTCTTCACTCCACAGGCTGCTATTCTTTCTGTGGTTGCTGTTTATTATTTTTCATACCTCTGGTACCAACTTAGGAAACCTTTAGGTTGGCTTGGAGTTTCTGAGGAAATTGAAAAAAGGACCTTTTCCTTGCTTTAGGAGTAAATAGAGTATACGAACGTATCTGTAGCTTTCACAGCCAGATAGAGGCCAAAACTCTCAGGAACCCCACCAAGCAAGTGACTTACATTTTATTGCTTTTGGTGAGCCATACCTTGGGATAGAGTTTCATACGTATTCACTATATCATCTGCTTTTGGCTTGATCTTAGTCATTCTTCCCCAAAGAGTGTTTTTTTAAAGGTCTTTTTTGTTTTAACAATTATAAATCATTTTGATGCTAATAAATGGGAAGGCAGTGCCATGCCGCTCTATAATCCAGAAGTTACTTAAAATTGACTGTGGATAGTATTGAGGGAGAGTTTTGCAAGATATTTGACATCTCAACTATATGTTGAATAACACTGTTTTTTATTCTCTGAGTCTAATATCCCACCTGGATAGCAGGGGCAGATCAACTGCATATGTCTGGCATACTTTGATGAACCTACCTAGAGGATAATTCCTATCTGAGCTTCCTCTTTATGCTTCTCAGTTCTAACTGTGTCCTGATTTAATGCCCTTGTCTGTATTCCATAGTTATAAGGGTTGTATAATAAGAGTCTAGAGAAGAATAAGAAATGGAACCCAGGGTTTTTATTGTATAGTTTTAAATTCCACTCTATTAATCTAGCTCTTGAGGCCCTGTAGGAACAGGCCTCCCGTCTCCAGGCCTGGGCTTACGGGGTCAGAGTTGATGGGACACCTCAACCTCTTCCCAACCTTAAGCACTAAGCACTGTGTCTCAGATGTAATAGCTGTTGTTTACGCTTGATAACAAAAAGTGATCACGTCATATAATCACACTCTGTAGAGGAACTCTGCTCTAAAATTTACAATTCAGATCTGACCTTTCTGCCTCTTCCATCCATAAATGGGGGTTTCTACTCAAACATATGAGTCATATTTTTGGTGCTGGCTTTTCTGAGTCAATTTAGCAGCCAACACATTTTATTATTGGCACCTCCTACCATGAGATAGCAGGTATTTATCCCTCAAAACTGTGACCTTTTAAATCTAAATAGTATATCTATACTTTATTTTTAGTTTATTTATATTTAGTAAGTCTGATTTGCTTTGTGCATTCCTGACAAGTTCTGGGGCAAAAAATAAATAATGTTTTGCCATTGGCAATATTCTTTCCAAGATATTGAAATTTTTGTCTCTGGTTATCTTTAATCAACATGGTTACTTATATTTAGAAGATGCATTTGCTGTGACTTTAAGTTGGGGAGCAATAATCTTTTCAAAAAGCTTGCAAAGGCATACAAGAGCGAGAGAATGGGTGTATTATTTTACAAGGCAATGGTCTTTTGGGTTGTCACTTCTCATCTTTGTGCTTCATCATTGAAGATGGATACCAGATACCCCTAGTGACTATTGTTATGTGCCGTGCCTTCCTACTCCACGTGAAGGCTTCATGTGTTTTGTTTTCACTGCAATCAGTAAGGAAAAAGATTTCATAAATTCAGGCACTGATTTCACTAATTTTATTTTTCTTGCTTTTTTGGGAAAGCTTCTAATTGTGGTGCAAGAGCCTGGAGATTATGGTTACTAATCAATATTTAGATGTAATGAAAGATTGCATATTTCCCGTCCCCCCAGGGTATAATTTATGGTGTCATGTCTTATGTTTAAGTCTTTAAGCCATTTTGAGTTTATTTTTGTGTATGGTGTGAGGGAGTGTTCTAACTTCATTGATTTACATGTGGCTGTCCAGCTTTCCCAACACCACTTGCCAAAGAGACTGTCTTTTCTCCATTGTATATTCTTGCCTCCTTTGTTGAAGATTAATTGACTGTAGATTGTGGGTTTATTTCTGGGCTGTCTATTCCATTGATCCATATTTCT
The DNA here is from genome assembly GCF_009873245.2 of Balaenoptera musculus. NCBI lineage: Eukaryota > Metazoa > Chordata > Mammalia > Artiodactyla > Balaenopteridae > Balaenoptera > Balaenoptera musculus. The sequence continues at coordinate 131,436,396 of NC_045788.1, read as the reverse complement.
GTTTTTATGCCAGTACCACGCTGTTTTGATTACTGTAGCTTTGTAGTATAGTCTGAAGTCTGTCCTCCAGGATATCATTTATTGATTACTTCCGTGGCTCAGACAGTGGCCTGGGTGATTTCCAGTGGATTGTCCTGTTTACCCATATTATTCCCATTCTACCAGTGAGGAAACTGAGTCTTTGTGATGTGAAGTAACGTTCCCGGTGATTTAGGTATTAAGTAGCAGAAGCAAAATTTCCACCCAATTCTGTCTGGCTCCACCATCCATTCTCTGGGCACTAATCTCTTAGTCCTGGCCACTTGATGGCTAGTGACATAATGAAATACAGCTGAGTTTGAGATGACTCTGGTCTGGGAACAGCCCTTATTTTGGCTGATGCTGTTGGGTGTCTTTCACAGTTGCTCAAGCCCTGTTCATTATCTGTTTCAGATGTCATTTTGAGATTAATTAACTAACCCTTAAGGGCTTTTCCCATTGTGTCAAGTTCAAACAAAAGAAGCTGACAAACTCCCATTAGAAATTGAACATACGTAACAAACGAACAGCACAAGCCTCAACAAGAACTAACAGTCGGCAGGCTTAGTGTTTGCTCCAATGAAGACTGGGCCAATGTCAGCAGTTAATTGCATTCTCAGAAATATTATGGAAGCGGGGGAGGGTGGTGGGGTAGTCACATGGCCAGGTTTACTCCTGGAAAGCCGGGGCTGTGTTTTCCTTCATTCTGAAAGGCATGGAGAAGATTTAGTTTTGATTACATCCCAAAGGGAGATATCGAGGTCCTTCTGAGAATTAAATATGCATAACATATTACAAGTTAATTTTGAACAGTTCATTGCTATGTCTTAAAGGTTTGGGGATACACTGTGTTAAAAACACAATATAAAAACAACAAACCTATGATTAGAAATTTCATTTCGTGGCTGTTGATGTTTTTGTTTTAATGAGTGGGAAGAAGTCATTAATGTGATACATTAAACTCCAAATTGAAGTATTGTTGCTGTATAAAATCACCTGTAAAACCTGTATTCCTTTTCACCCTGCACTTCCTTCCTCTGATACGTTTGTTTAATACAGAGTAAAATATTTGTTTCTTTCTCTGACTCATTTATACCAGAATTTATAAAAAAAGGTTTCGGGGGCATGTATACCATTATGCTTTTTATTTTTTTAAAGCTTGTATTCCAGTAATCATATATACACATACATATGTATGTATATACACACCACCCCTCACACACATATACCTGAACCCTAAATGGATCTGATTTGTTTTTTGTTTTTTGTTTTTTGTTTTTTTTAACATCTTTATTGGAGTATAATTGCTTTGCAATGGTGTGTTAGTTTCTGCTTTATAACAAAGTGAATCAGTTATACATATACATATGTTCCCATATCTCTTCCATCTTGCATCTCCCTCCCTCCCTCCCACCCTCCCTATCCCACCCCTCTAGGTGGTCACAAAGCACCGAGCTGATCTCCCTATGCTATGCGACTGCTTCCCACTAGCTAGCTATTTTACATTGGTAGTGTATATATGTCCATGCCACTCTCTCACTTTGTCCCAGCTTACCCTTCCCCCTCCCCATATCCTCAAGTCCATTCTCTAGTAGGTCTGTGTCTTTATTCCTGTCTTGCCACTAGGTTCTTCATGACCTTTTTTTTTTTTTTTCCTTAGATTCCATATATATGTGTTAGCGTACGGTATTTGTTTTTCTCTTTCTGACTTACTTCACTCTGTATGACAGACTCTAACTCCATCCACCTCACTACAAATAACTCCATTTCATTTCTTTTTATGGCTGAGTAATATTCCATTGTATATATATGCCACATCTTCTTTATCCATTCATCCGATGATGGACACTTAGGTTGCTTCCATGTCCTGACTATTGTAAATAGAGCTGCAGTGAACATTGTGGTACATGACTCTTTTTGAATTATGGTTTTCTCAGGGTATATGCCCAGTAGTGGGATTGCTGGGCATATTGTATGGTAGTTCTATTTTTAGTTTTTTAAGGAACCTCCATACTGTTCTCCATAGTGGCTGTATCAATTTACATTCCCACCAACAGTGCAAGAGTGTTCCCTTTTCTCCACACCCTCTCCAGCATTTATTGTTTGTAGATTTTTTGATGATGGCCATTCTGACCGGTGTGAGATGATATCTCATTGTAGTTTTGATTTGCATTTCTCTAATGATTAATGATGTTGAGCATTCTTTCATGTGTTTGTTGGCAATCTGTATATCTTTGGAGAAATGTCTATTTAGGTCTTCTGCCCATTTTTGGATTGGGTTGTTTGTTTTTTTGTTATTGAGCTGCATAAGCTGCTTGTAAATTTTGGAGATTAATCCTTTGTCAGTTGCTTCATTTGCAAATATTTTCTCCCATTCTGAGGGTTGTCTTTTCGTCATTTATGGTTTCCTTTGCTGTGCAAAAGCTTTTAAGTTTCATTAGGTCCCATTTGTTTATTTTTGTTTTTATTTCCATTTCTCTAGGAGGTGGGTCAAAAAGAATTTTGCTGTGATTTATGTCATAGAGTGTTCTGCCTATGTTTTCCTCTAAGATTTTGATAGTGTCTGGCCTTCCATTTAGGTCTTTAATCCATTTTGAGTTTATTTTTGTGTATGGTGTCAGGGAGTGTTCTAATTTCATACTTTTACATGTAGCTGTCCAGTTTTCCCAGCACCACTTATTGAAGAGGCTGTCTTTTCTGCACTGTATGTGCTTGCCTCCTTTATCAAAGATAAGGTGACCATATGTGCGTGGGTTTATCTCTGGGCTTTCTGTTCTGTTAATGGATCTGATTTGATCCATGTCCAGTGAGTAAGAATTCTAAGAGCCAAGGATGATGCCAGGTTAGTCATTATTATCTTCCTCATGATCAGTGTTGTACTTTTATGGTTGATGGAAAGATCTGGATGAGTGAAGATCTACCTTTCTTCCTCTTCCTTTGGAGAGGGAAGATTACCAGATGAGGACAGTGCTGGTCATGATATTGATACTTGGAGTTGCCAATTAATTAAGCAGCTTGATTACTTGGCTCTTTCTTCTGCAAGGAGGCTGAATCTATATAAATGAGTACCTTTCATTAGATGAGTTCGTACAGTAGTAACCCATCAAATACTCACTTTCTCACAGGTTGTTCACAGATATTCTGCAAAATAAAGTTGCACAATTAAGAAAGTTTGGGAAACACTGGGTTAAATAAAGTGAAATCCATTTCTTGACTGCAAGAGTTGGAATTCCCAACTCTGACCACAGAATGCATGTTTCTTAAAGTATCTGTAAACATTCCCTGTATATCTCCAGAATGTGTACAAATGTTGGAAGAGAGTGTGGGGTTGAGAATTGAGTACATGTATGAGTACACTCTTCCACCCACTCAATAATAGACATGTCGCTTAGAAAGAAAGAAGTGTGAGAGTTTATACATATGCCTTTCCTCCAAGTTGCTGTGATCATTAAATGATCTAATGTATATAGAAATGCTTTGCAAATTTTGAAGCACTCTGAAAACGTTAGTTCTTAATAAACCCTCTACTTTTTAAATTGTGGTATTATATACGTAACATAAAATTTACCATTTTTAGGTGTACAGTTCAATGGCATTAAATATATTCACATTGTTTTGCAACCATTGCCACCATCCATCTCCAGAACTTTTGTTTCTTCCCAACCTGAAACTCTATACCCATAAACACTGACTCCCCCTTTCCCCCAACCGCTGGCAACCACCATGCTACTTTCTCTCTCAATGACTATTCTAGGTACCTCATATAAGTGGAATTGTACAATATTTGTCCTGTTTCACTCGGAATAATATCTTCAGGTATATCCTCTGATTTTTTATGATGTGAGATTTTAATTTATTTTCTTGATTCACTCACCCCTGGTGCCATTCTTTTAACACATAGCACAGTGACAGAGAGTGCACGCATTCCTAGTGCTCCTCTAGAATAGCCCTGAAAAGGCAGTACCCACAGTTTTAGGAGAGGAGCTTTTATGGATGTGCCTTTGATCAAGAATCTGATCAAGAATCTAGTCCATCCTTGAAGGAATCAAAAGGTACAAATTTCCAGTTATAAGATAAGTACTAAGGAAGTAATGTACTCCATGATGTATATAATTATCTCTGCTGCACATTATATAGGAAAGTTGTTAAGAGGGTAAATGCTCAGAGTTCTCATCACAAGGAAACATTTTTTCTATTTCTTTAATTTTGTACCTATACAAGATGATGGATGGTCACTAAACTTACTGTGATCATTTCGTGATGTATGTAAGTCAAATCATTTTGCTGTACACCTGGAACTTACACGGTGCTCTATGTCAATTATATCTTAATAAAACTGGAAGAAAAATGCATTTTAAAAAATTTAAAAAAAAATCTAGTCCATCCTCAAATTAGAACTAAAGTGACCCAGAGCTCTCCCTGACAAGCAGACATACTTCGTTTCTTCTTGAATCAGCGTTTGAAATAGTAGAGGCATGAGTTTCAACCCCTAAGTATTCTTTATTATCTAGATGCTTTATGCACAAGAGTTTTAAAATTTCATATTTCATCATTTTTACCTGTCTTAAAATGGTGGCTCTTGATATGGGGCTCTTTTGGGGAAATCCTCTGTAACTTTTAGGATGAAAAAAAATCATCCATTTCAAAATTAAATAGCCTAAAATTTGAAATGACCTGTTCTTATTTATTAAAGCCTTTGGAGTGTGTGTGTGTGTGTGTTTTAGAATGAATATTCTCCTCTATACCATGATTTTATAGCAAAATTATTTTCCAATACCCATTATTAATCCCCATTATTAGAAATGTTTCCTTTTCTAAGGATTTTCAATATTCTGATTATAGGTTAAATGGTGCCAAAATGATAATATTTTTTCCCTAAGTAATCATAACACATCGCTTAAAAAAATCACAGTCAAATTAAACTGCCATCTTGTCCTATTGTGCATATTCTTGTAATCAAATGTATGTTTTTACCTTTGCCCTCTTAAGAGCATATTTTTTCATTGTAAGTAGTATTAGCGGCATCAGCATGCTTTAGCATTAAAATTTTCATTAAAATACTAAAATGCTAAATGTTAGTATACATTTTTCATAGCACTCTGAGCTCATCGTAGACAACCTGATTGCTCTTAGGTCTTTTACTGCGTTTTTTGGGTCCTTGTCTCATCTTACCTCCCCACCCCCGAGATCCTTAAGACTCTTTAAGGTGCCTTGAGCCTTCCACTATCTTAGCATCCCCATGGAATCTTGGACTGAGCCAGCCACAGAGAAGATTCTCAGCACACATTGAAATTGAATTGGGTTGAGTTGAATTGAGATTGAGGTCTGGAAGCAAAAATTGAAGGGATTTTTTTTTTTTTAGATGAAAAACGTCAGGATCTTATTTACCTTTATGGAGAACCACGCCGAGCTGGTACAGCACAGATGGCAGCCTGTTCCTGTGAGTGTGGGGATGGAGTGAGAGAAACAGAACAAAACAGGTGGCTTTAGAGCTGGCACCCTGGTGCCAGCATTAGTTTGGGCCACACTTTCCTGTGCTTGTGTGAGTGAGGCATCGGCAGAACCAGAAGGCTGATGTTATTTTGATACCCGAGCTTTATTTAGTGAATACACTTGATTAGGCCCCCTCCTTCTTCTCCTGGATGCTATTTTGAATGGAAAATCACTACTGGAAAAACAAATCCCTACCCTGATGATGTACACAGTACCTTTTTTCTCCCTGTTACATACCACACCCAACTTTGGGCTCCTTATTCTACATTTTGAAAGTGCTTACTAGGTGCTGAATTTTACTGAGGAAGTATCTGCAGCCGTAGAGAAATGAAATGATTTGTCCCAAGTTAACAAGTTTTCCTGGTGCTCAAAGAGGAATACCTATGGCCTCCCTACTGGGCGTGTTCTTTGGTTCGGTCCTTGAAAATTCAAGTCCCCTGCCCCGGAGAGAAGCAGAATTAGAACTCCTAAGCCAAATCTCTCTGCTTGTTTTCTGTCAAGGTGAATATTTTCAGAAAGGGGTACACTTAGGGCTTGGGAGGGCTGTGCTGATGATACCCAAGGCTTCCGAGGAGTGGTTTGGTTTAAATGTGGGCTTGTTGATTCCAACTAGCTGGGAGGAATTGCTTCCCCAGCGTGATGCATTAGTCACGAGCAGAGTGTAGGAGGTGGTGAGCAATCACTCTGACACCCTGACACCCCGCCCCACCCCCCCTGCTGGGGGGTCAATTTCAAGGTCAATTTTAAGCCCAGCTGCATCGGAATTGAGGACTTGCTGGGGACACCCCTACCCACGCCCTGCTGTGTGCTTGAAATCTTGGCTCCGAGGTGGGAGAGGGTGGTGGTTTCAGAGCCAAGGCTAGAGCAGAAATGTCGTCACAGGGAAGCTTATGTACCTAGGATGCATAATTTGTTCATGTGTGTGAGGGGTGGGAGCAGATTAAGTGGGGGGGGGGGGTTGGCGCACCTGCGTTTTCCCATCTGCAAATATATTTTGATGCTGTTCTTCATGTTGAAGTAAAAGAGAGCCACAACTCTGGATGATGTTGGCTACTAGGAGACTTAAGCTTGGAGGGATGCTTTTGTCTAGAAATATATGGCAAAGATGACATCATGAAAGTCAGACCACTCTCTCAGTGACCCCTTCATGCCCTGAAGCCTGGGGTGACCAGGGACACCCCAAGTAGAGCTTTCTTCAGAGCTCAAGTCAGGTGGGCTTGTGGGCTGGTAGTCAGTCTAGAACACCTGCTGGCTATTCAGTTGTAAACATTCTGTATGGGAATACATTTTATTCTCTTTGTTCCTTTGGCTGATACTGATGCCATTACTAGGTACTGGACAAAAAGTCTACTGGGACATGGGATGGTTAATATTATATGTTAGCTTGACTAGGCTATGGTGCCCAGTAATTGGGTTAAATGCTAGTCTAGAGGTGGCTGTGGGGTTTTCCTGTTTTGTTTTGTTTTTCGTATGTCAGGCACTCTTCATGTGCTTTTTTTTTTTAATATAATTTTTATTGGAGTATGGTTGATTTACTTTCTGCTGTACAGCAAAGTGAATTAGTTACACATATACATGTATTCACTCTTTTTTAGATTCTTTTCCCGTATAAGCCATTACAGAGTACCGAGTAGAGTTGAGTTCCCTGTGCGTGCTATACAGTAGGTCCTTATTAGTTATCTGTTTTAGGTATAGTAGTGTGTATATGTCAATCCCAATCTCCCAATTTATCCCTCCCCTGCTTTGCCTCCTGTAACCATAGTTTTGTTTTCTACATCTGTGGCTCTATTTCTGTTTTGTAAATAAGTTCATTTGTACCTTTTATTTTTTTTAGATTCCTCATATAAGTGATATCATATGATATTTGTCTTTCTCTGACTTAACGTCACTCAGTCTCACAGTCTCTAGTTGCATCCATGTTGCTGCAAATGGCATTATTTTGTTCTTTTTTATGGCTGAGTAATATTCCATTGTATATATGTACAACATCTTCTTTATCCACTCCTCTGTCGATGGACACTTAGGTTGCTTCCATGTCTTGGTTATTGTAAACAGTGCTGCAGTGAACACTGGGGTGACAGTATCTTTTCGAATCATGGTTTTCTTTGGATATATGCCCAGGAGTGGGATTGCTAGATCATATGGTAGTCCGTCCTTCCTCCTTCCTCCCTCTCTCCCTCCCTATATTTTTTAGATGTGATTTAGCATTTAAATCAAACGTTGAGTAAAGCAGATTATCCCCCCATAATGTGAATGGGCCTCATTCAATCACTTGAAGGCCTTAAAAGTAGACTAAGGTTCTCTAGAAGGAAGTGATTCTACTCCAGATGACTTTGAACTCAAGACAGTAACATCAACTCTTCCCTGGGTCTCCAGTCTGCTGGTTTGCCCTGCAGATTGTGGATTTGCCAGACCTTACAATCTCATGAGCCAATGCCTTAAAATACTTATCCATCCATCCGTCCGTCCATCCATGCATCCATATCCTGTTGGTTTAGTTTCTCTGGAGAACCTTGACTAATACAGGGGCCATGTGCCATGGAACCATGTGATAAAAAGTAATGAGCTGTGGTCCCTTCTTTCATGGAACTTGTGATCCTACAAGAGGAGATGGATTAAGACAGGTATTCAAATAACTGATAACTGCGGGGATTCAGAAGAGAAAAGTGATGAGGAATATCTTGGAAGAACAGAGCTTTGTAAAATTTTTCAATAAAACACTCCATAAAAAGGGAATTAATCTCTAACCACTCCATGTGCCATTTTATTTTGGGGGGAAGTTGGGTATTTCATCTTAGAAAATCATATACGTTTAAAATTTTATTCCATTATCAATCTGCCCCAACACCCCTGCTCTCCTTAACCTTCTGAGTAAATCTTTGAGTAAAACTGACTCTTCTGAAAGTTGTTCCTTTAGTTCTGTGGCTCTTGTCTCTGCTGGGTGTGCCAGGGGTGTTTGTACATCATCTAGCAGTGCAGGGGTTGACGTGGCGGCATTCTTGAAGGACACTGAATGCATCTTGAGCGCGCGTTAGTTTGGTTTTGCAGTGATGTATACATAGAGTGGTCTGGGCAGAAAAGATGGATATTAGTGATGGGGATTAAAGGCAAAAAGACTTGCATTAAAAGGATTAAGAATGAGGGACAGGATAGATATAGAAGATGCTTTAGGGACCTTGGAGAAAGAAAAGGGGAAGAAGGAGAATATGGAAAGAAAGAAATGAACATTGATGAAACCCTAACTAAATACTAATGAAGGATGTCTTCACACACGCTGCCTCACTTCATCTCCAGCACAAATCTACAAGGGGGATTTCCTATTTTGCAGATGGAGAAAGTGGTCCCTAGGGATGGTAAGTGACTCACTCAAGGTCACGGGGACATTGAATGGCAGATGAAGGCTAGCTCTGACTGCATCCAGACTCCCTGTTGCATTTATAAATCTGGCTGCCTTCTGGGAGGGATCATAAGTGTGGAAAGTTTTGAGCCTGAATGGTGTGTCAAATTTGAGCAATCAGTGGGGTAGCCATATGGAGGTGTCCAGAGGAGCTTAGAAAGAGGGATTTGTGCTGAAGACCGAGATTTAGGTAGATGACGGTGTGGAAGGAAGTAAGTAAGTTTGTTAAAGAGAAAAGTACTCCATCTGGAGAGCTAGGTAGAAGGCTGTGGCAGGAAATACAGTTAGGGTGAGAGATGCAGTTGAGAAGTATAAGGGCATGGATGGAATCCAAGGGGAGGGAGCATTTTTTTTTGGAGTGGGGGCAGATTAGCAGGGTCGGATGCTGATGGGAGGCCCCTAGTGAGAGGTCCTTTTGTCACCTGGATTGGAAGCTGGAGAGAGAGGGGAGTTGGGGGGTGGGGGAGAGAGAGAGAGAGAAAGAGAGAGAGGATTTCTTCCAGAAGAGGAAACCATTTTTTCCCACCTAGAGGATCAAAATTTTTTTCAAAAATCTTTTGTTAAATGATTTTTCTCTCTGTGTTACTGTTAGCCTTTATTCTTCCAGACTATGTAACTGAAATTTCTTGGCTACTTATCCTGGCTGTGTCTGAGATTACCCACACTGAACAATGCAGCGATGGTTGGAAATGTGTTTTTGCTTACTGCTTCTTGGCCAGTCATTGTATTGTCTTCCAGTGGTTGGGGATGAGGAAGTTGCAAAGAGTCCTTCCTTTTTATATCATTTTCTTTTTCTGCATATGGCATGGTTTTATTAACGACTGGTGAAGGGTTATTGATTACTGCCTTGATTGCAAAAACACAATTTAATGGCCCCTCTAGAGCTAGTGCTGTCAGCAGATAATTTCAGAGCAGCCTAAGGTTTTCAGCATGTGTCTACCGACCTGGTCTTCTGAATGGTGATATTCCCCTCTTGAAGATTCTGGGAGATTTTGACAGTGGTGTTATGTTGCTTTACAGTAAGCCCAAGATGTAGGTAAAGTTAAAGAGGCATTCCTATGAGTTTTCCATTAACTGTCTTTCCTTATTTTTTCTTAGTTTCCAGACTGGTTTTCTCTGTCCTAGAACAGTGGTCTTCAATATTGGATATATGTGCAAGATAATTTCATTAGGATGTGGGAAGGAAATTTCAGAATTTGTATTTCTCTCCCTGTTATGCATTTAAATTTCTGTGTATTTCTGTTCAGTTCAAATAAATTACGCACATTATAAACATATACAGAAATTGAAAATGTACATAATTTATTTGAACAGTAGCCCATACATGTAATTTATACATTGATTAAATAAGTGACAGCACACACTCATTCTGTTTTGGGTGAGCCTGCTTGGAACGATTTTATTGAATGGGGATTCCCATAAAACCATTTGCACACTGGGGCCATGGACAGGAGTGTCCTCATTAATTCTTAGAAGGCAGGGCCTGGTGTCTTTCGCTCGCCTTGTGTGTGGCCTCATAGATGTTACTTGGCAATGAATGTCAAGCTTTTAAAGCTAGTTGCTATCATACAAGGAACAGATTTGCTTTGTGACTGTGTGTATCGGTTTTTCTGCTCCGGGATTTTGATGTACTACTGTTTCAGAAATGTTCCCATAACCTCCCAGGAACTGTCTTTGTGTTGAAGAGGTTGATTATCCGCTTATGACTTTAGGGAGGGGCGTATGTGCTTTGTTTGATTTTTTTTTTTTTTTTCCTTCTGCTTTTAAAAATCCAGTGTGCAATGACTTTGGCTGCTTTTTATTTTTCTTCCAATTTGTTACTTGGCTAGGATGAATGTTAGTTGTTATTTAACCAAAAAGATCTTGTACCAGTCTTTAAAGTAAGAATTGGTTTTCCATCTTGCATTTCTGGGGTTAATCTCAGTGGCACTTTTTGCCTTAATCGCATCACCTGTTTACTGTAAAAAGAATGCCCAGCAGAGAGAATCTCATGGTGGTTTCCATTATAATACTTACAGGTTTTGACTTAAGCTAGTTAAAAAAATGTGGAGTTCTTTTCAAGTATAGGGACCATAGAAACTTCTGGACCATCCTGTTAATTTTATTTTATTTATTTATTTTTAATAAATTTATTTTATTTATTTGTTTTTGGCTGTGTTGAGTCTTCGTTGCTGCGCGTGGGCTTTCTCTAGTTGCGGCGAGCGGGGGCTACTCTTCGTTGTGGTGTGCAGGCTTCTCATTGCGGTGGCTTCTCTTGTTGTGGAGCGTGGGCTCTAGGTGTGCGGGCTTCAGTAGTTGTGGCGCACGGGCTCAGTAGTTGTGACGCACGGGCCCAGTTGCTCCATGGCATGTGGATCTTCCCTGACCAGGGATCAAACCCGTGTCCCCTGCATTGGCAGGTGGATTCTTAACCATTGCGCCACCAGGGAAGTCCCCATCCTCTTAATTTTAAAGAGAATGGATGGTCAGGAAGGTTAGATCGAGTTCCTTGTGGCCCCGTAGTTAGTGCATGTCTTTCCTGCCATCTCTCTGTCCCCATTGCCATGTGCCCCACTCCTACCGTCCCTATCATGGTCACTAGCAGAGCATAACTAACTCAGAGCATTGCCTGAAATCTGCCTGGTGTTGCACAGCTGTCAACTTCTCATTTCACCCGCTCACAGAAAGGTGAAGTGATTGTCCTTAACTGCTACCTTTCTTAGAAGTGGTGCTCAGGCACACTTATTTATACACTGCAGGTGCATTCCACTGTGGTGGTTGGTACAGCTTTGGAACATCAGCCTTGCGGTCAGTGATCTTATTTATTACCCACATCCCAAGGTGTGAGTAAGGGGCATAGTGGGTGTTCCTGTGGCCCTAGGGAGTTTTGGGAGCTGAACTCAAGCTGATTTACATTTTAACTTTGTGGCACCAAACCTGAGGCATCAAGCTTTTATTTTTGTGTTAAATTGTCAATGCTATTTAATCCATTTATTATTACAGGTCTTGGCTTAGTCAATAAAAGTGTAGTTGAGATAGTGTTTTTAACTTGTGGCCTCTCACAGGTTATCAGATGTGTGGTTTTTGTTGTTGTTGTTTTGTTTTGTTGTTAAGTTCTTTGATTATACAGTTGGCCGATATTTGTGTCTCCATTTTGATATCCTTCCTGATCTAAGCATTTTGGGAGGGTATTCTTCCTTCCTTCCTTCCTTTCTACCTTCTTTCCTTCCTTCCTTCCTTCCTTCCTTCCTTCCTTCCTTTGTGCTGAGGCCTTGAGTGGAATGGACACCAAATTTCCAGTAGGATTGCTGCCAGTGAATTTTGGCCTCTCAGGCATAAGACTTTTGAATTGGATGCACCATTTGACATCACAGTGGAAGGTGTTATTATCACCTTCTGTTTTGTCAGTTACCAAACTGGAAATGCCAGAGGTGTCTCTCCCTTCTTTTTCTCCTTTCCTCCTTATTTCTCACAGGTATATGTGTGGACACCAAGTTCGGGTGACTCTACCTGCTCACTCATAGACCAGAGTGATGGAACAGTGGGACACAGGACAGGCTTATTACCCCAAGGCTCTCACTGTCGAAGTGAAGGCCACCTTATCTCCTCCAGGCACTGCCTGATGGGTTGGTTGCAACAAGCCTCCACCTTCTCTTTCACGTTACCCCAGGGGATGCGGAGGGATTGGGGGGGAGAAAATGTTCGATCATGTAACTCCCCTAATCAAATCCCATCACAGACTCCATTGCACATAATCATGTCTAATTTCTCTGTGTAGCATCCGTAACCCCAACCCATCTCTTTAAAGGCCTCATCACTTCCAGCTCTTTTCCATGCGCTTACTTCTCTACAACGTTGGACTGATGCTTTCATTCCTCAGAGCCTTTGCTCTTTTCCTGGAATGCTCTGCCCTTCTTTTTTGCAAACTCCCTGTTATCCCTGTTCATTTCCTCCCATCCTCACAAGCCAAGCCAAATCTGATGAACCCTTCAGGACCAGATTTGACTGATAGTTTCCCCTGGCAGAATTAGTCTGTTTTTTCCCATCATCCACTATTTTTAAAAAATTAATTAAGTTTTTAATTGAAGTATAGTTGATTTACAATGTTTCAGGTATATAGCGAAGTGATTCAGTTATACATATATGTATAATTTTTTTCAGATTCTTTCCCATTATTGGTTATTACAAGATAGTGAATATATTTCCCTGTACTATACAGTAGATCCTTGCTGTTTATTTTATATATAGTAATGTTTATCTGTTCATCCCAAATTCCCAATTTATCCCTCCCTGTCCCCCCATCATTCACTATTAATAAGGCTAGATTAGCCTTTACAGCCCTGTCTCAGAGTGGATAAGTGTCCATCATTTTCTTAGGCTGCGGGCACCGTAAGGAAACGGTCTATTTCCTCATCGCAGACATAAAGTAGGTGCTCAATAAATATTGGTTGAGTTGAACTGAATTGGTAACAATCAGTAAAGTTCTTATGTAGACACCCTGCTTTACCCAAATAATTCACAAGCAGTTTTTAGATAGTCATAACTGTTTAAAAATCTATTTTTATATCCCCTCTTTCATAACATGCTAACCATTGTAAGACACACCCCTCTTTTATGTACCACCAAGCAAGAAAGAAAATGGTGCCGATTTCTATCACACCGTTGTGATTGTGAGATAGTATATTCAACTTCAGAGACCTTCAACATGAAAAATCTGTTTCTTAGAGTCAATGAAATAAGGAATTGTCTTTTACCTATTAGAGCTTGTAGTCTTAAATATATAACTTCAAAACAATTTGAATTGATTTGCAAGTGCGAAATTTAAGTCATTTTAAAAGGTTTTTCCATTTTAAAATGAGGAGAGAGTAAAGGAGCATTTTAGGCTAAGTACCCAGGGATTGACTTGGGAAATAGTGTTTTGTCACTCTGTCTTATGACTGAGCCTTAGTCTTTTTCTTTGAAAAGATGAAGACTTGCAGGTAAAGAATCACTCCCATTTTGAAAATCCTTGGAATTCCTTTAAAATTTTTGTAAAAATTATTTTATTTGACTTTGAAGATTCTTTGCTGCACTGAAATTTGATTAAAATCCTATCTTCTCACCTAAACACCTATCAAGATTAATGTCCCCCTAGCAATGGTGTTACATGGAACCCCATTACAGCTTCACTTTTTAGGTTGGGCAGCTGTGTTTTCCACCTGTCATATTTGCTCATTGACTTGTGGTTATTAAATCAACTTGCTAATCAGATATTCACATGTAGGTAGAAACTTAACATTTATAGCTTTTCTTAATGATTGGTTCAGTAATCTATATTTTAAAAAAATAATGGTCTTTTGTTTTTCACTATCTAATACATTCCTATATAGCGTACTATTTCAATTTAAGATTTTTTTCCCGTTTTACTGAGAAATAACTGACAAACATCACTGTATAAGTGTAAGGCATACAGCATGATGGTTTGATTTATGTATATTGTGACATGATTAAGATTTAATTTAAATTGACACAATGAAGATATTTAATAAGTTTTCAAATGGATGTATGGTCAACTTTTCAAATTTTTGGTACATGCAATGCAACCTGTATTTCTTAACAACATTTCCAGCTTTTCCTCCTTCCTCTTCATCCTTGGTATCTGGATTACCCAGTTCTCTCTTAAACCATTTTCTCCTAGAGAAGTTTGCCATCTTGTACATACCTTCCACCAACACAAGTACCACAGTGGTGGGAACAGAACCAAGGAGGACGTACCAGGTGTCCAGGGGGAGTGATTCCTTCTGATGGGCCCTTTAGCCTCAGAGCATAAAGGACCAACAGTGTGGATTCAGTGCACCCCAGCCTGGTGGCCCCTCCAGAGGGACTTGTGATATCTCCTCTGTCATCCTCTATGACAAAGGCAGTCCCAGCCCTCCTTGCTGGCAGGCAAGAGTTGCCACACCGGCCACCTGCATGCATGGCCTCACTCCAGGGAGCTCTTGTCTGATGCACAGAGTGACCCTCCCTTTCTGAGTGGGAAAGGCAGCTCCGGGCCAGGGAGCTCTGCCTCGTGTGGTGGCGAAGGAATGAAATTGCCAGGATGACCAAGTCCTGCTCTGCTTCCCAGTGAAGGAAGAGGACTCCTTGACATCCTGACTGTATTTGGGCTGAAGGACTTCCTTCTTGGCTGCATGATGAGAGAACAGGTGAAGGGAAAGACCAGGTTGCAGGGGCTGGAGACCATGGTGGAAGTTGCAAGCTGCAATTTCATACTTTTGGGTCACATGGGCGAGCCCGGAGCAAGTCTTAGAGGCGGGCAGCAGCTGCGGGTCTGAGCATCCCTTCTTTTATGGTACACTTCCTCTCCAGGGCTCCCACAAGGCCAAGGCCGTGTCCTTTAGAATGGAGACTCCCCTGTCTGCCTTCCAGGTTCAGCCTCAGCCTTGGATAGCCAGAGGAAATGAGAACCAAATTCCTTTCCTTGAGCTTCAGTCTTTGACGGTGAAAGAGGAGCTGCCCCCAGCCACTCCGTGTGGTGTCTCAGGAAATGAGGCTCTTCCTGAGCCCAGTGAGGCTCCTGCAGCTGATGTGGGGACGGGAAGCAGGTCTGCTGAAGGGAAGACACCTGGGTGACTCGAGTCTGGAAGAGATGCTGTTGGGTAATGTGATCGTGTTTTGAAATCTCTTCTGAACTAAGGCATTGTTATATTTTCGAGAAGATTATTCTGAAGTGCAGTTGAAAGATTATACACTCTCTTGTGTTTCACAGGAGTTATGGAAGCAGCTGCAGCAGAGTACCATCCCCTCCCACTGTCCTCTGTGGACACCTGGATACCCTAGTTCCCTCACTAGGAACTCTGTTAACTTAAGCCACAACAGACTTCAGCATCAGAAGTTAATTGCAGTCAGCTCCATTTCCATTTTCTTTTGAGATCAGTTGTTCCATTCTCTCTTACAATGCCATGGGCGTGCGTTTTCGATGTGACTCAGACTTGAAATTGATCCGGGAGCCCAGAGCTGAACTCTCACATCGTATGGTCACTATGCTTGGAATGGTGGGTGGAATTCTCAAGAGTTCAGTAGCTTCATGGCTTCTGAGTAGGAGTGATGCTTCTTAGAATTTTGAAAAATTACATGATTCTCGTGGTCTGTCCTGAAAAAAAACCCCATTAAATCCATTTCACTAAGCTGGGGCCTCCTTTGAGCCCTTTTTAGAGCCAAGCGGCGGGGGGTGTTTGGGAGATTTGATGGCCGGCTCTGTAACGCTGCCCTTTGGGACTGGTGGTTTCCAAACACTTCGTAGTGAATGATGCAATGCTGGAGTTGAGTTGTATGCATTGGCATTTGTCAGTGTCCAAGTATAGTTGCAAGACAATAAACACCAAGAACCTGGGGAAACTAAAGAGTAGTATTTTGGTCTAAAGCCACTTACATGATGCCAGTCAGATAGTAAGCATTTCCTAAATGGTAGATCTCCCTGAGTTGGGGGAAGAATATATTACTTCACTTTGAAATGCACTGACTTGACTCCTATGAAATACAGTCATGTCTGTTCCAGCTGAACCTGTTGGTTAAGTATTGCCAAAGATTCACTGTTCTAAAGTTGAAGTTATCATTTTAGTAGAAATTTCTCGACTGACTTAGCTAGCTTAAGAATATCGATTCTATGAACGTTTCCTCACTTAGTTACCTTGGGATGCATTTGGATATGCTAAGAAGTCGCATTGCTCAAAATCAGGGCAGTCTTTGGATAGGGGAACTTTCAGGAATTTTGTTTGGCTGATTTGGGTGTCTGTTTTTACTTGCCTTGAAAAACATGGTTGGGCTAAAACCATTTCATCCATGCTTTAGGGAATAGGAATTTGGAAGCCCTGTCTAGCTTATTCATCTGTGTTGAGGGATCATCTTTCACGGAGAACGCTGGTCCTGCTCCAGGGCCCTCAGTGGTCACGTGGTTTACCTGAGCGAGAAGGTGGGTACCTGTCCTCTGTGCAGGAGTCCGTGTCACAGTCTCAGTTTTTACACAAGCCGGACAAGCTCACCCCTGATGGAACTGTCCCTTTATGCCAGGTGAGGTATGGCCGTCTGGTAGCACAACCCAGCTACCCTTGGGCATCGAGCCAGAGAGCTCCATCTCACTCGTACTTACCACCCCTCAGCCCAACACTCTTTGGAGAGCAAGCAAGTATTTAAAGAGACCTTCCTGGAGGGTAAGCAGCCTCTCTACCACTCAGCAGGGTCATACCTCTTCAGGCCTCCTGTCCCTGAACTGTGATTTTTTTTTTTTAATCAATTAGGAAGACAAGAATCAGCCATATGAAACTTGTCACTGAGCCCATGTGAAAGGATGTGGTTCAAAAAACGTGGCTCGTTGTATCACAGTGGCCTCAAAGGACCACTGGTGGAAATTCCTGTCTGATCTTAGTACCCACAACGTTTGTCCTTCTTCTGAGCAATTGATTAGGACATTGTGAATTTTACAACTGCCCTGTTTTCTCTATCTGAGTTGGCTGTTACAAAAGCTTGCTGTCAAACTGAGCCAGTTGGCCAGTTGGGTAGATTGATAGGGTCTGCATTGTTACCTTGCTTCTGCCCCCCTTCACTTTGTCTTAACCTTTGGATTCCTTTTATTATTCCAGCAATAATTTCTCCTATTCTATTTTAGGTAATGTATCTTTGGAAGTCACTCCTGAGTCCTTTTTTTTTTTTTTTTCCGGCTGCATTGGGTCTTCACTGCTGTGCGCGGGCTTTCGCTAGTTGTGGTGAACAGGGGCTACTCTTTGTTGCGGTGCACGGGCTTTTCATTGCAGTGGCTTCTCTTGTTGCAGAGCATGGGCTCTAGGTGTGCGGGCTTCAGTAGTTGTGGCACGTAGGCTCAGTAATTGTGGCACGCAGGCTCTAGGACGCATGGGCTTCAGTAGTTGTGACGCACGGACTTAGTTGCTTAGCGGCATGTGGGATCTTCCCAGACCAGGGATTGAACCCGTTTCCCCTGCATTGGCAGGCGGATTCCCAACCGCTCTGCCACCAGGGAAGTCCCCTGAGTCCTTTATTGAATATAATAATGGTTAAAATCATAAGTAAAGAAAACGACTGATGAATTTTCTTTAACATTAATTTCTGAACCATTAAAAAATTTCCAGTGTCCTAGATTCATCCATCTGTCTGTTCACCCAAGGCTGATTTTTGGACTAAATATGAATACTAAAATCTAAATTCTTCTGGTGCTTATTGCATATAAGAAATATTAAGGATTTCTGACTTGTTCAGGATTTAGATCTAACACTACTACTCCCAGCCCACTTTAAGGTTCAGGGCAAGGGGGAAACTTTCTGATTCTCATTAATTCAGTAATATGAAACACTTTTGGGCACTAAATCATGATGAACAGCATAAGAATTAACATACTTTTTTAGTTCTTTATAGTGTTTTGTTTTGATTCTCTAATTTCTGTCTTATAACAACCTTTTCAGGTAGGTGTTAAGTAAAGTAGATAATATTACACATCGTTATTTTTCCTGCTAAGTTTCAGAATGGGTAGTTTACTTACCCAAGGTCACATAAGTTAGTAAGTAATAGAGCCTGGTATACAAACTTAGGTATTTTGAGGGCAAGTACAATATCCTTTTCTCTATACACTTTGATTCCTGGAACTTGCAAACACTTAAAAGTGACAGGATGCCTCTTATGACTGTTTTCTAAAGGTGAAAAAGAAAGTTCTGGTGAGGCAGACGTTGTAGGAAAAGCCATGGATTAACTGCCATGGGCACCGTATTTCTGACAGTTGTCATATTTTCATCTCGCATGAGACTGTCGGGTTGGAGTGATGGGACTTCTGAGCCCTGTCTATTTTTGAGGTATTTGAAGACTGGGATTCGTTTTGGTAATTCCTTCCCCTCCTCCAGCTCACACACTTCCCTGTGAAAACTGGTTATTTGACACCTGACACAGAAATTGACTATACGGGTTGAGATGAATCTGAGTGAGACTGTAAAACTCGGCACATTTATTGTTCACTTCACTAGGGGTCATCTTAATGTAATGCAGACCATCCTCCTGGTCCTGCCAGATTTTGTCAGTGTGGTTTGTGTGTGTGCGTGAGCTGTGGCTAATTGAGTCAATCACATCTTCCAGCTGGATTAATGAATTCCCCTATTGTCTCACAACACATTTAAGGCGACCAGTTTCAACGTAGAACATAGACCGGTTTCAGTGAGTTAGGTACCATGTTTTAAGGAAGCCCCCATAATAGTGGCCCTTCTGTAGCATCCTCCTTATCGTTTACAAATGTCGAATAATAGTGGAAATAATCGCTGATATTTATTGAGAACTGACCAAGGGGTAGGCACTAAGCTAATTATGTAACATAGATGATCTCATTTAATGCTTATATCAACAGAATGGCTTAGGAACTCTTATCCCCATTTGTAGAGGGATAAATTGATATTTAGAGTTTGCCTCAAATCACCTTGCAAGTAAGTGGCAAGGCTGTGTTTTGACCTGATGCCTGTAGTGGGACTCTAGGCTTGAACTCCCAACACCGAGTTTGGTGCTTAGCTGCCTCCCGTTGAAGTTGAATTCTTTGCAGCTCTTAAAGAAAACCTGGAGTCCTGGAGGTTCTTGGGTTGCCATGGTGTACGTTCACAAGGCCATGGAGGAGTTAACCCACTGTGAGTACTCGATACACACTGAGTGCTTGATGACACATTGCAACCTTAGCATATTTGCTGATTGCAAAGAACAGCTATGTGTCTCTCCATCCATCTGTATCAAGGGTCAGTTCCACAGCCAGGCTCACAGGTAAAAATTTTTTTCCCACCAAAATCAGAAAAAAAAATTATACCAAATAAACTGAGTTTTGTTTTCCTGCATGTTTTATAAATCATGCCTGGTAACTTTCACTTTCTTCCCCCATGTAGTTTTTCTGTTCAGGGGTTAGAAGAATATAATAGAGAAGCATTTTAATTCTGGTAGTAGAATATGTACTTTTTTTTTTTAGGAAAAAAAACTGTGTTATCAGCCTCCGTTGTGCAGGTGGAGGACAGCCGCCTGCAGGCCCGGTTTGCCAGCAAGAAACCAGCCTTGCAAATTATTGGCAGCTGGCACTGTAATGAGTCCATTTCAATATAAATGGGCTGTTGCTTATTAATTTCTGCCAGTTCCTAAGCAATTCAGGAACCGCTTTGAAAATGTGAAACTTTGCAGAGAACAGCTTAAGGAGGATGCCTGGGAAAAGAGAGGGAACAGGACAGCAGTGGGAGAATTACGGAAAGGACGTGGATTGTAGGGTCAGAATGGGGTATTGCTGAGATCTCTTGCCCCTCTCCTGGCAAGCATGAGTCACCAAGTTCACGGTGAAATAGCACATTTTCCAAGATAGAACTGTAACTTCACTTACTGTGCTGTTCTCTACAGATGTATATATTTATTTATTTACTGTCTTGGTGTGGCTGCCTTCTACACCAGGAGGCAGTTTTCTCCGTGGTCCTGTGCAAACTGTTTGTCATCTCGGGTTCCCACCTTTATTTCTTTCTTTATTTTTGGCCGCGTTGGGTCTTCCTTGCTGACCATGGACTTTCTCTAGTTGCGGCGAGCGGGGCTGACCTTTGTTGCGGTGTGTGGGCTTCTCATTGCAGTGGCTTCTCTTGTTGCAGAGCACAGGCTCTAGGCGCACGGGCTTCAGTAGTTGTGGCACACGGGCTCAGTAGTTGTGGCACGCGGGCTCAGTGGTTGTGGCTCGCGGGCTCTAGAGCGCAGGCTCAGTTGCTGTGGTGCGTGGGCTTAGTTGCTCCGCGGCATGTGGGATCTTCCCGGTCCAGGGCTCGAACCCGTGTCCCCTGCATTGGCAGGCGGATTCTTAACCACTGCACCACCAGGGAAGTCCTCGGGTTCCCCCCTTGATGAAGCCACCAGCAATAGGTACCAACTGTGGGCAGCCCCACAGAGGAATGGTCAGTAGGAGAGGAATGAGGGGAGCCACCCCAAGGAAGCCCTTGGGGCTTTCTCCTGTCTTAGTATCTGCAGTCTCACCTCAGAAGGCAGGCTTTAGAAAAAAAAGACCATTAATACTGCTTGTCTGTAGAGCTTATTTTGAAAACATGTATGTGATGAGAAGGTCTATGTACTGAATTTGGTCTTTTGTTTAACTGTCTTTTAGCATTTTCTTCAGCTTCTCTGGTAAATATAGCTCTGCTTGGAGAATAACTGAGATGCCCTTGTTTCCTTTCATTCATCTCTGTTGAGACTTTTTAAACATGAAGAGGGAACCGTGGACACCATTTCCCAGTAACCTGTTTCTGTTATGCGATACCTTCATCTTTAGAGATTAACGGTTAAAATGATAAAATAACTGAGTTTGTCAGGCTGTTTATTACCGTGAATGTAAATATGCTTGTGTTTATTGATTTATCTGATTATGCCTGTTATTTTATACCTGTAGCTAAATGTGGCATTGTTCAATTTGGGGGGGGTGGTATTTCACACAGAATGGATGTTGGAGACTTTACGTAAATGGGCTCGATGGAAAATTCCTGTTTCCTGTGTTCTGGCTAACCATTTGCTTTCTCTTCTTCTGTCCTCTCCAGGTTTTGGGGACGTTCTCATAGACTCAGGTGAGACTGTGATGGCCACCCCGTGGGGCCAGTGCTGATACGTTTCCCAGCCCCAGTCATTGTTCATCCTGACGTCATTTCCAATCTCAATATCTAAATGCCACAGTGCTCTTGGGGCAAGTTGGGCTGGGAACCACTGTTGCCTTGTAAGGTAAGTTTGTGTATGTGTATTTGAGCCTGTGTATATCCCCATGAATTAATGATGACGCCCCAGAGGTGGTGAGAAAGATACATTTTAGCAGAATTGGCATTGCTGTGTTGTATGTAGCTTGTGGAAAAAAAGAATCTGGAGTCACTTTTTTGGATTAAGGTTACACCCATCTAACAAGTCAAAAGTATTAGCATTAAAACTAAAAAAAAAAGAAAAAAGAAAAAGCAGGTACCTGTCTTTTTCCCCCTGTGAATTGCCCTCAGGATCTTTTAAATTTATTCCTGAGCTTTGCCATCTTTAGATGGGATTATGTTTGAAAAAAGGCAATCCCAGCTTCAAAATCTTACTTCAAAACAATGATATATTTTGTTTCTAGTTTGGATAATCTTTTAAAAAGCAAAATAAATACAGTCAAAATAATAATCTTTCTAAATCAAAGATCATCTTTTATTTGTTCCAGAACTTTCCTGTTTAGTCTCCTGTGTTAGGGGTATTTGTGTGTGACTTGGCAAAACGCTTTTCATGGGTTTGTAAAGATTTAGCAAAAACTTTGAGAACTTTGTCTCAGTTTAATCTTAGCTCTTTCCCCCCTACCCCCCTATCCTGTCTTCAGGCTCAGCCTCCAGTAGGAAAAAAACAGGCTTGAAACCAAGCCCTCCCACTAGAATCTAATTTTAAATTTGCAATCTGTTGTCCTGTGATTTTTGCTTCAAATTTAACTTTGAAATAAATACATTTCATCCTTTCTCTTGCAATTTTGGAGGTCTGTTTTCAAGTCATAGAAGGGTAATCATTACGTTTATTTTAATAAGTTTTTAAATACCTCGGGAGGGGGTGAAAAATTTTATTATTAATAATCATAATTTATATACATCATTAGACGCCTTATGCTTGGATTTCACAATGCCGTTACCAGCAAGAGAAACCTTGCTTTAATAGTTAACTTTTGACTTGAGTATAAGTTGGGTCATCTTGCGCCCACTAATGGGCTCTAATATTTTATATTTTTGAAATACCCTTATTATAGGCAATCTGAGTGATGAGCATTCCCATTGAGAAGAGCTGTACGAAAACTTTAATTTATTTAAATGGCCAGTGTAATAACAAGTAAGGCATGGTCCCTGCCATTGGGAGATTATAATAAAATGCGAGGGGTCTACATACAAAGCAAGACAAGTGTGTCAGTGTACAAATAACCATGCCACAGACAGGAGGTGAGGAGGTCGAGCAAAGTGCCATTGGAACATAGAGAAAGAGTGATTAAATTCCAGCTCCATAGTATTTTCTTTATCTTAGGTAATTTTCTGGAGCCATCTGTTTTAAGTTTGGGTTTGGTGCTGTTTTATTGTAGCTGTCAGTGTGGTGCCCCCATCCTTACTCTCTTCAATTATCCAAGAAACCTAGGGACTTAAAGCATTTATTTATTTTTTTTCTTTCCTTAAAATGAATTGCAGGTTCAGTGTAGTAACTTTGGAAAATACAATAAACAAAGTATAATTTTGAAAATTAAAATTGCCCATAATCACTCTATCTAGGATAGTAACTTAAAAATATTTTATACGTCTATATATTCTTTCTGTCTCTCTCTCTCTCTCTCTCTCTTTTTTCCTCTCCCTCTCCCTCCGTCTTCCTGTGTGTGTGGTGGTGGGGAGAGGGAGAGAGAGAAAGTAAAATATTGTTAACATTCTTAAATTTCTAATCTCCTCAAAGCCAGTATCTTGTATGTGCATCTCAAATGTAAGTTTTGACTTGCTGAGAATAAGAAGAGTTTTGCTCCAGAGATGTTTGACCCTAATAGTAGAATTATCTTTTTGATTATCTACCCCTGAACAGGGCAAGCCCTGGCAGGCTGACCCACAAGGCTGGGCTTTGATCATGTGAAACATTCCTGTTCTTCAGCTAAAGGGTGTGGCATTCTGCTGTCTGTTTGGAGTACTGCTTGAACTTCTGGTCTCATCTAGGGAATTAGACATCCTAAACCATAAAAATATTATTATAACCTCCTTAGATCTCAAGGTGATGAGGTTATTTCTCGTCTCCCTTGTGTCTTCTTCTTTCTCTCCCATTTTTCCCTCTGACTAAAACTAGTACAGGAGTATTTTTCTTTGTTCTCTCTGCCCAGAGACTTTGACCATGGGTGGCTTTCTATTAACTGGAATGTTTTCTCATTCAGTACTAAGAAAACCTCACATTGGCATGATCGAAAAATTCAGCTTACATGTTATATCTTGGATCATACAGGTTTTACCTTTCTTTTTAATTTGTGTTCTACTTCTCCACTCATGTATAATAATTGATGTTCACGGTGATCTTGCATAGATGTTGCAAGCAATTACATTTTTCATTTATTTCAAGAGTGTTTACCTTTACTCAGAGAACTCAGAGAACACAGTTATACAAGTTGCTTTAAAAGTTTGAAAATTCCAACCTCTGGGTCACCTTGGGGTTGGCATCTATTGACTGTCCTTTCCCTTAAGAACTGGTTAGATTTTCCTGGTTCTTTGGAATGCATTGTGGACATTTTGAGTATTATGTTGGGAGAATCTAGGTCCTGTGAAAATCATCTAGAGAATGTTGAATTTTCTTTTTTTTTGCTTTTTTAGCAGGTAATCAACCTGGCTAGGTTCAGATGACAAGTTCTGTCTGACCTCCTATGGGTGGTGGCTCTCATGTCAGTTCAGTTTTCAAAGCCTTTGCTCTGAGGCTGTAGGTTTATTCCACACAGGTGCCACTTGGGAGCTAGACTGGGAGGTGGGCTGTGGTTTATATCATAATTCAGTTCTCAAAGCCTTTGCTGTCTTGCTTTGGGTCAGTCCCAGGTATGTGCACTAGAGGGGTGAGCCTGGGACTTGTGTAGATGTACATAGCATTAGATGATTTGTTTCCTCCAGCTCTTTTTTTCTCTGAGATCCCTCTCACTCTTTGACTTGCAGGGATCATTATTCTTAGTTTCTTTGGCTAGAATGACAGGGTACGTCTCAGGAGTTTTTGCTGCCTGTGCCACAGCTGGACTTGTGTGCTCACCCTCTATGCAAGGCTGGAAGAGTAAAGTAATAAAAACAAAAATATGGGAAGCTCACTTTTGTTAGAGTGGCTTCTTCAGGTTTTGACTCCCATCCCCAATCCACCTGCTTTTGCTTACTCTTTGCAATTCCTCGGGTAGTTGGTTTTTCCTTTGGTCCAGAGTTTTTAATATTTATCATTGGGAGAAAGATCAGCCGTGGTGTCTTACTTCATCTTGGCTGACACCAATATTAGCATTTCAGTTTTGTTCACTACTGTGTTAGAGACAGAAGCCCAATCCCTAGTTAATCAACTCTACTTCTCTGTTTAATCTCACTATAGACCATTGTTTTGTGTTTACTTTGTATTTCTTGATAATATTATACTAGATAATGCTCAATGCACGCTTATTTTTTATTGCCTAATTTGTTGAAAAAGAGGATTCAAAAACATTTCATGTTGAAGAATCCTCACTTTTAAACAAAAATTTCATTTAACCAGAATATTCCAGTTAGTTAAGGCTTTAATTTTTATTTTGAAATAATTATAGAAATCGTACACAATAAGTATACCCTTAACCTAGTTTCCCCTAATGGTTGCATCTTACATAATTGCAGTAAACTACCAAAGCCAGGAATGTGACATTTTTTTCAGTGTGTGTGAATACCTCTATATCATTTTATCACATAAGGCTTAGTAGGCTAATAAGTTTTTAAAAGCTGTCCCTGAGAAAGGACCACCTACCAGATGTATGTATGAACCATTCTAATGACTGTACCTTTTTTTTTTTCTTTTTTTAAAATTGAAGTATAGTTGATTTACAATGTTGTGTTAGATTTGGGCGTACAGCACAGTGATTCAGTTATACATACATATATATATCTATTCTTTTTCACATTCTTTTCTGTTATAGGTTATGACAAAATACTGAGTATAGTTCCTTGTGCTTTACAGTAGGTCCTTGTTGGTTATCTATTTTATATACAGTAGCATGTATATGTTAATCCCAAACTCCTAATTTATCCCTCCCCCCTTTCCCTTTTGGTAACTATAAGTTTGTTTTCTATGTCTGTGAGTCTATTTCTATTTTGTAAATAAGTTCATTTGTGTCTTTTTTTTCAGATTCCACATGTAAGCGATATCATATGATATTTGTCTTTCTCTGTCTGATTTACTTCACTTAGTATGATATGATAATCTCTAGGTCCATTCATGTTGCTGCAAGTGGCATTATTTCATTCTTTTTTACGGCTGAGTAATATTCCATATTGTATGTGTGTGTTTGTGTGTATAGATAGATAGATAAATAAAGATACATCTTCTTTATCCATTCATCTGTGAATGGACATTTAGGCTGCTTCTGTGTCTTGGCTATTGTACATAGTGCTGCCTGTACTTATTGATAAAGTTCCTTAAGATACCTTTTAACTGTTTCACTGAGTACAGTAAGCCCCCTACATACGAACGTGTTCCGTTCTGAGAGCGCATTCGTTAAGTCCAGTTTGTTTGTAAGTCCAACAAAGTTAGCCTAGGTACACACCTAACATAATCGGCTATATAGTAGTATTTAATTTGATGGGATTTAAAGGAAGTTTCTATGATTACTTGAAAAGTTTAACTCCTCACTTGAAGAGAAAGATCATGGTGTTGGGAAGAATGGGAAAGTCACACTCCCTCTAGTGTCCTTGGTCTCTGGCCCTGAGAATCTCTTGATTTTCTGACATCTTCTACTTTCAGATGACCCCTCCCCATCATGTCAGTATGTCTCCTTTGCCCCCATTTTCTCTGGATCATCTCAGGCTGAGCAGTTCTGCACTGTCTACCCTGACAACGAGGAGAGGTATCCTCTTGATTCTGAACCCCTTTCCTAACTAAACCTCTGAGGGAATAGCTCCAAAAAGAGGAAGAATGTGGGAATTAAGTGAAATGAGACAGGAGCAAGACCTTAATTCGCTGCTCAGGTAATTGAAGTCTGGGGAGTACAGTAAAGCAGGGCAAGCTGAAGCCCTCA
This sequence comes from Balaenoptera musculus, assembly GCF_009873245.2. Lineage (NCBI taxonomy): Eukaryota > Metazoa > Chordata > Mammalia > Artiodactyla > Balaenopteridae > Balaenoptera > Balaenoptera musculus. Next base: position 131,409,754 of record NC_045788.1, on the reverse strand, counting down.
ACTCAGTTCATGGATCAGGGCGATCCCAAACCCAGTGGCCTGGAGTGAGGGACCTGTACTGGTCTGCAGGTGGAAGGGACCCAGAGAACAGCACACAGACTGGAAACCGGTGTGTTGTCTAGGCACTCTGATGTAGAAGAGCTGGCATATTTAAGGCCAATGTGTGTTTTCTCTAGTTCACATTGTGCTAACATTCTCATCTATTTTCTGTTGTAGTTGTATGAGTTTGAATGTTTACATTCTAGATTAAAGTTTATTTTGTCATTCATTCATTCATATTTTTCCACTGAGCACCTACTGTCTTTCAGGCAGTGTTCTAGGCACTGCGGATACAGCAATAAACAAGACAAGCAAACTTTCAGTCCTACGCCTGAGGCTTAGTTTCTAGTGGGGAAGGATAGAGAATAAAAAAGATAAGTATCTCTTTTCCTGCCCTGCAGATAGGTTCATCAGTATCATTTTTCTAGATTCCATATATATGTGTTAATATACAATATTTGTTTTTCTCTTTCTGACTTACTTCACTCTATATGACAGACTCTAGGTTCATCCGCATCACTGCAAGTCACCCAATTTCATTCCTTTTTATGGCTGAGTAATATTCCATTGTATATATGTACCACACGCAGATGAAGAGAATGGACTTGTGGACACAGAGGGGGAAGGGGAGGGTTTGACGAACTGAGAGAGTAGCATTGACATATATACACTACCATGTGTAAAATAGATAGCTAGTGGGAAGCTGCTGTATAGCACAGGGAGATCAGCTTGGTGCTCTTTGATGACCTAGAAGGGTGGGATGGGGGTGGGTGGGAGGGAGGCTCAAGAGGGAGGGGATATATATATAACATATAGCTGATTCACTTTGTTGTACAGCAGAAACTAACACAACATTGTAAAGCAAATATACTCCAAAAACAAAAAAAAGGTAAGTAAGTGAAACACATTTTTTGTTACAATTATGATAAATGCTAAGGAGGGGGAGAAAAAATCAAAGAAGGGGGATAAGAAATGTTGAGTTCTGAGGGTTGTCATTTTGATAGGGACACCAGGAAAGGCCTTTCTGAGAAGGTGATATTTGAGTCAAGATCGGAACAAACTGGAAAGAGTGAGCCAGATGTAGATTCCTGAAAACTGGAGGGTTGCAGGCAGAGGAAAGAGCATGAGCAAAGGCCCTGGGGCAGGCCAGGAAGCCAGATCTTAGACCATTGGAAAGAAAGTGTAAGACTTGAGGTTTGAATTCGGAGAACTGTTCCCTATGTTACAGTCTTGTGCACTACTTCCTGCTTAATATCCCTCCCACTAACTACCCCCAGAAAGTGCAAGCTGTTTGGGGCCACTAACATTCTACATAAGGAAATAACTAGTGTAATGAGTTAAAAAATGGTAACATTTTCCAGCTTGCAATCGAGTACCTTTATTCTGATGCTCTGCTTTTCTATTTCTAGCCCAGTTTTTGCATTTCAGCCTGTTCTCCTCCCCCTTAATCTTTCCCCTCTTACCTAGTGACTGTGTGATGATTATGTTGGTAAAGTACTGATCACTACTTTTTGCTTTTGTTACTAAAATGCATGAACATTTATTGACTCATCACGCGTAGAACACTTGTAGTCTCTCTAGAGGCTACAAAAAGAGTGAAAGCCACTTTCTGCCCAAAGTTGCTTCCAGGCTCACAGGAACAAACAAAGCCTATGCAAATGTAAAATATAAACCAAGTTTTTTGTTTGTAATAAAAATAAATGATAAGGGTTAAGTAAGAGAGAGCAGGGAGAAATGAAGATGCTGAAAGTAGCTGGCATTTTACATTTGTGTGTGAAAAGGGTTAGGATTTTCAATTCACCAGTGTTCTGGGGGTTGCCCGTGGGACGGGGGTTGTCCCTGAAAGAGGAGATTGTGTCTGTTGTATGCAATAAGCAATTTAAATTTTTCATGCTTATGTTATTTCAGGGTCCCCCACATGGGCCTTTGTGGTTCTCACTGACCTTTTGGGAAAAGCTTTTAAATGAAGGGGTGTTTCAGCAGTCCCTAGAAACATTTTTCTGCTAAGTTGAGTTGCTTCAGACTTCCTGCTGACTCTGCTTAGATCATCCCCTGAGAATTGCTTCTCGGTAGGATTTAAGAGATTTGGCATTCATCTCTAAACTCTAGTTCTAAAGATAAAAATGGCTTCTTTCCTACCTTGGCTGGCTGAAAAGAATCTTGCTACTAAAAATGCTATTAATATAACAGACCCGTCAGAGCAATGCAGGGAGTGCTGTAATTCTTGAAGGTTGGGGCCATTTCCTTTAGGAAACCTCTCCTGAGGCTTTTAACTTGATTGGTTTTCTGTTGGCAGAAACAAGCCTAACCAGAAATTTGTTGTTGAGAATATGCCTGTGAATTTACATTTGCAAACTTTTGATGTATACAGTAGAGGAGGGTACCTCCTAGCACATTTGAGGTGACAGTTTTGCCTTTCTATACCTCAGTTTCTGTCACCATCATTCTTTCCTTCTTTTAACTTTAAATCTATGTGATTCTTAAAATGGGACTGTGGCTAACGCCTGTTCTAAGCTTTTAATTACTTATTGGCAAAACATATAGATACATAGACACATCCAGGTATCTTAATGTACACTTAAAAAAAAAAATCAAGAACCCTGAGAAATTGGTCATGGCCTTTAGCATTACTTTAGATGCTTATTTATTTTACTTGCAAAAATGTAGTACATGATATTCTTAGGAATGTAGATAACACAAGTTATGCATGGACAGTGCATCTTTTCATTTTCCCTACACCAAGTTGAGTTTCTGTGTGTTTTCTTGGCTTCTTAAAGATGTCAGCCAGGGAGGTGTGAACTTATTGCTTTGAAGTATGCTTGCTACTAGTAAAAGGAAGATTCTCTTTCTTGGAAACGTCACTCTCAGAATCATATGATGTGTGACCTGGTAGGGAATATTCCAGTATGGGAATAGCTCCACATCTGGTGTCTGTATGAATTACTTCTGAACTCATCGGAACATTCAATGGAGGTTTTTCCCTTCCTGTTGCCACAAATTTCATTTCAGTAAAGATGTGCTTATAGGAGTTTAAGCAACCTTTGAGACTGAACAGTGGGATTATAGAGTGGTTCTGGATCAATGTGAATGTATATTATGTTTCAGGGTGTTTCAAACTGTAATGGTTACAATAAATTTGTTCCTGTTTTCTTTCCTCTGGTACCTTTCACTTTTTTGTTTATTGTATCCCTTCCCTGGCTAGAATGTAAGTTTCATGAGCGTGGGGAATGTGTGTCTTTTGTTGTCTGCTGTATCTCTGGCTTCTAGAATGTGGTAGGTGCTCAGGATATATTTTCTGAATGAACGACTATGTAGATGATTGAAAGAATCAGCTCAGGGAAGTGCCCAGCTACTCTATTTTTCTTCTTTCCTTTCTGGCCATTTTCATGTGTGTATCTTAAGAGTATACAACTTAACTGGTCTAGAGAAACCTCATTGCTGAGCAAGGAGAATAAGGCTATAAATAGAGTCACACTTGTCGAACTTTGAGCATTTTTCTGTTTTCCACTCTGGGTAACAGTCCTCAGACCAATGAGACAGACTGGAAAAATGTTAAGGAAAGAGTTGAATTAACCTGGGTAGCCCCAAAAGGCTGAATGATATTTAGTGATTTCATCATGTGGATTTCTGTTTGCAGGGCACTCTGTACCAGATTAATGTTCTCAGGTTGGATTTGCTCCCAGAAGTAAACCCATTAGTTTGCTGCTAAGCAGAGAGTGGGGTTCCTATTTCATTTTGCCCATCTCCCTCTCCCTATCCCACTTCACACCCCCTACCCGAACCTCCCAATCAAGGTTTTCAGAATGCTGTGGGATTAAGGTAAAAACCCTTTTTCTTCTTGACTTTGATTTATTAGGAAGAGTTGATTGGACTTACATCTTGAGCTTTTCCATTTTTGATTGATTTTGAAGTGTAGATGGAGTCAGAATGAAACAGAAAACCATTGGGAGAGAGGGAGGTTATCCAATGCACCTATGAGTTTTGCTTGGTTTTTTGAAATGTGTAATTTCAAACAGAAAGTTACTCGTTTGGCAGACACCTTGCTTTGTACTTTTTAGAGTTTTTAGTTTATGGATAGGCAGAGAGCTTTAAATATACTCCTGTAGAGTTTAAGTAGAAGAAGACGACGGTTGCCAGCTCTATGAAAGCAACCCTGTGCCGTGCCCGGTGGGCAGCTACCCTCCGGGCAGAGACAAGTGTAATTCTCTAATGATCTTATTTATGTTCTTATTTCATATCTCCACAGGAGTAATCTCAGTACATGATGTTAGTTCTCAACTGCTACCACGTAAGAGTCCAAGTACCTGCCAGGTGCATATAGGTGCGCTGTTATCTGCCAAGCTGGCTGCCCTCCCTGTGTGCTGAACTCCTCCTGTTAACTGCCTATACCCATTGGGTGACTCAATGATTCCCTCCTTTTTTTTTTTTTCTTTGCTACAGACCATAAAACCATGGGAAACGCAGAAAGTCAAAATGTAGTGCATGAGTTTTATGGAGAAAAGCATGCGAGCCTGGGGCGCAAACACATGTCGCGCTCCCTGCGCCTGTCGCACAAGGCGCGGCGGACCAGGCACGCCTCCTCGGGGAAGGTGATCCACAGGACCTCCGAAGTGACCACCCGATCCAGCAGCACTCCCAGTATCCCCCAGTCCCTGGCCGAAAATGGCTTGGAGCCCTTCTCCCAAGAAGGCACCCTGGAGGACTTCGGGAGCCCCATCTGGGTGGACCGAGTGGATGTGGGCTTGAGACCCGTGTCTTACACGGATTCTTCCGTCAGTCCCAGCGGAGGCAGCGGCATTGTCCTCGCAGCAGCCTCTCTGCAGAGCATGCCAGACTCGGAGGAGGGCAGGCTTTACGGGGATGACGCTACGTACTTGGCGGAGGGAGGCAGGAGGCAGCGTCCCTATACATCCGATGGGCCCACTTTCACGGAGACGGCGAGCTTTAAGAAGAAACGCTCCAAATCTGCAGACATCTGGCGGGAGGACAGCCTGGAATTCTCACTCTCTGATCTGAGCCAAGAACATTTAACAAGCAACGAAGAGATCTTGGGTTCTGCCGAAGAGAAAGACTGCGAGGAGACTCGGGGGATGGAAGCCCCGGCGAGTCCGCGGCAGCTCAGTACCTGTCAACGTGCCAATTCACTGGGGGACTTGTACGCTCCTCAGAAAACCTCCGGGGTGACGGCAGACGGGGGGCGGAGGAGCAAATTTGCAGGCTACTGTCGGAATTTGGTGTCTGATATTCCTGATCTCGCGAACCATAAGATGCCACCGGCTGCTGCCGAAGAGGCTCTTCCGTACAGTAATTATAACACACTTCCCTGTAGGAAATCTCACTGTCTTTCCGAAGGTGCCACCAACCCACAAATGAGCCACAACAACAGCATGCAAGGCAGGAGAGCAAAAACAACTCAGGTAAAGTGACTGGAATCTGTTTCAATATTTTGGAAATGATGCATGACTTTCAGTGCATGATTTTGCTCTTACACGATTCCCATCTTTTAGCCGGGTTTTACCATGTTCCCCTGGCGGGTGCTGCAGCCGATGCCGTTTCTCTGGAGATTCAGCGCTCTTCTGCTTCGCCCCTCTTGCAGTTCTTTGGTGAGGGGGTGGGGATTAAGGAGTAAGCGTAGATGTGTGTCGGGGATGTGATGAGAGTGGGAATAAAGCTGATAAGTTCACGTTGGGAAGCTGCCTCTCCAATTCAGGTCTTCAACAGCATCTCCCTTCTTCTGAGCTTCCTTCCTAACGTGGTTCTATCCGTGGACAGATGGGGATGGTGGGCTGTGGACTCTGGGAACTTCTTTCTTCAGCGCCGCAGGTGGGAAGAGGTTAGTCGGCCGCTCGTTGGAGGAGGTGTTTCTGATTCAGGGCGGGCTCTGGTCATTTGTCAGCTTCTCTCAGAGGTTGGCAGGCTGACTGCCTTACCAGGAGCCATTTCCATTTCCTGTTCCTTGCAGGGCTGGCCAGCCCTCTCTCTGGAGGGAGGTGTTGCGGAAGGAATAACATGGGTGGCTTCCAGTTCTATGCTGCAGCCAACTAGTTTCTGACCTTGGGCAAACCCTGACTTCTAATTGCTCTTCTGAACCAGTGGGGTAAAGATGCTCGACTCACCTGCTTCGGGGTCCAGGGCATGAAAGAGTGGGTGTGAAAACATTTTTCAAAGATTGAAAACATATCTTACTTATGAAAGGAAGACCCGTTACCTTAATTAGTAATGATAATTAACGTGGAGATAATAACGTGTCAAGTAATTCTGCATGCCTCCGTCCTTTTCTGGTCCTGCAGTTCCCTGTAGTGGAGTTCTGGGAGTCCTGGCTTGTGTTGAGGATGGGTTGGTAGCTTTCAGGTGGTACTTCAGATCCGGAATCCAGATTGGGCCCATTTGCCTTGAAAGGTGTATTGGCCACCAGGGTGACCAGCGAATACCCCTGAGGTCAGCTGGAAAACAGCAGGTGTGCTCTGACCTGGCCAGCAGCCGATGGTGCTCACCTTCTGGTCTTGCTTCGGTGCAAGTCAAAGTTATTTCGAGGGTTATTTTGAGGCTCAGTTCTCTTGGGAAGGGTGTCTAAATATAATGGGCAGATGGTGGGGAACCTGGGGAGGAGGGCAAAGGAAATTGGCACTAGATTGTCTGTGTTCCTGCCCAAGAGCAAGTTTGTTTTGTTTTGTTTTGTTTTGTTTTGTTTTGAAGTATTCAAAATCTCAGCTTTCTAATTTTATTTTGGAATTTTAAATCCCCGTATACAAGTCATCTGGGGATACAGTTTTTTTTTTTTTTTTTCTTTACCACTGTAGATTTCTGTATTAGAATAATTGAAATTTACTATATATTCCTCTGGGTTGATATAGGTTAAAGGAGTCTGTGTTTGACCTTTTCCTCTTCTTTTTTAAAAAATATTTTAAATTGTGGTAAAAGTACACATAACATTTACCGTCTTGACATTTTTAAGTGTATGGTTGAGGGGTATTAAGTACATTCACACTGTTGTGTACCCTTCATCTTCAGAACTCTTTTCATCTTGTAGAACTGAAATTCTGTCCCCATTAAACAATAGTTCTCTGTTTCCCCCTTTCCCCGGCCCCTGGCAACCACCGTTCTACTTTCTGTCTCAGTGAATTTGGCTCTAGAGACCTTGTAAGAGTGGAATCATGTAGTATTTGTCTTTTTGTGACAGGCTTATTTCACTTAGGTTGATATCCTCAAGGTTCACACGTTGTAGCGTGTGTCAGAAGCTCCTTCCTTTTTAAGGCTGAATAATATTCCACTGTATGTATATAACACTCCCCCCACCGCCCCCCATTCATCCACTGAAGGACAAGTTTTGCTATGGTGTCCAAGCCAGGTATCCTGGCTCCACCTCTTCTTACCTGAGTAACTTTGGGCACAATTTTTAAGTCTCTGGAAGCCTTAATTTCTTCATCTGTCAAATGGGAATAATAATAAAGTTTCTGAGAAAATGGAATGGGAAGGCCAGCGCTTGGTACTTTAGAAGCTACCCATAAGGGACAATCTGTAATTTGTTGTAATTTTCATTATTATTAGTGTTGTATGAGTTGAGGACTCAAGGTAGTTTTGTGTTTATATCAAACTTTGTGTTAGAAACAAAATTATTAAAAAGGCTGATTCTGAGGTTTGAGAAGGTGAGTGTGAATGTTGCATCTAGATGCACTCCTTGAATTTTTATCCATCTCTCTTCTGAAACGAGATTATAATGATAGAAACGACTGAATTACCCCACTGTGGTCCCTCTGCCTACCCTGGCCGGGCTCTTCCTACACTGGCAATTTGACAGGTTGGGACGCAGGTGAGATAGGTGCCCTATTAAAGGGTCTCCTGAAAGGCACTGCAGGCTCTGTCCTGAAGACATCGCCAGATTGGCATTGCAGAGCTGATTGGAAGAAATGGTCTCCTGGCCCTCAGCAGTTAAAAGGAACCTCACCTGTGACTGTCACTTTTACCTGGAACAATGCTAAGTTAGCGCACATTCTGTGTAAGATTTGACGGGGTGCCAGGTGGTATTCTGGCTCCCTATCTCCAGGTCTCCAACACTGGGGGACAGTTGGACCTCTGCTTCCCCCCAATCCCCACAGATGGGGCTGTGAGCCTTTGAGTCACGGCCACCGCCAGAAGAGGGGCAGAGCTGGTATCACTGAAAGCTCTCATGTGTAATTGTTGTACGACATTTCCGTTCTTTGGCTTGTCGCCTTCTAGAATTGTTAATATATGAAAGTGAGATCATCTCAATGTGGTGTCTCATAAAGCACTGTGGTAGCTTAATGTAATGCAAAGTGCAACGGACTAGGAATCCTAAGAAGTACGTTTGCATCCCGGCTCACTCCTTACTAAACGGTGACCTTGGGCAAGTCACTCCATCACTGGCTCCTTCTCTGACCAGGGTGAGGGACACCAACCTCTGACAGGGCCATTAGGAGAACCAAGTGGGATTCCATGCATGGAAGCCTTTTGCAGAGTGTATAAAGTGAACGGAAGTCTTATTTTTGTATCGACTTTGCGTGTTGAGTGAGGATCTTTAATGACTTGAAACAAACCCCAGAATTATGCACAGCACTATCCCTCCACCCACACTTCCTAGTCTAAGTTTGGCGTGTTCGTCCAGCGCAATTTCTTGAGAACCCACTATGTTCCAAACAGTGTATTTTAAGAGGCAGTGGGTGTGGAGGCTTCCTTGAAAAGAATTTTTTTTTTTCTTTTTTTTTTTGTTGGTAAAAGTTTCTGACCCAGGGGCCCTGTCCAGCAAGTTTGGATCGTAGATATTAAAGCCTCCTCATCTGCCCTGGTGATGTGATTGAATCTGTAATAGGCCTGTCAGCAGTTTTACTCCCCAGAAAAGAGCTCCTGGCAGGCATTTGGCCAAGGTCATGGCCTCTGAGCCTGAGAGACAATATGTTTTATCTGAACTAACATGAACAACATCTTTTTATTTGAAAATGATCAAAAAATGTGTCTGCCACACAGTAAGTGCTGAGAAATTATATTTTGTCCAATTCAGCATACTTGAGTGTGTGTCGTGTACCTCCTGCATAAAAGTTTTATCTTGTGAGTCAGTCTGCTACTCATTTGTTGGGAGGATTTACCCAGACTCCTGAAAGCAGAGTTTATTTGTACTGACTTCTGTAAAATCCCAAGTAGCTTGCCCCTTGATTCAATGAATGCCTCATTGGTATTTTGGCCTGAACTTTTACTTTCAGTGTTCCCATGGTTGACGGACAGAGGAAAGGGCAGCCTGGTGTCAGGCAAAGAAGAGGTTCTGGAGTCCAGCAAGTCTGAGCTTTTAAGTTGGAACCCCGTTACCTGTTGGCTGTGTAACCTAGAAGGATCTCAGTGCCTCTTGAATGAGGGTTCCACATGGGAATGAATGTAAAACTCCTGGCGCAATATCTTGCATATATTAGATGCTCCGTAAATGATGGTTATTAGTTATGATGGTAAAGTTTGGTTTAATTGTGTAGAGTTCAGCTCTCCTGTGTTTCTAAGACTATCAGCGTGTGAGGTGGAGAGAGGAAACTGCCATTCGATGGAGTGTCTTTGAACCAGGTTCTGTGTTTGAAAGGGAAGCTTTGGCTTGGAGCTGCCCTGCATAACTCCTGAGGAGGGCTTCATTCATCCACTTGGGAGATGAAAGAATGTGAGCAGCTGTGCTGAGGATGTCTCAGGGGGCCGCCACCTTGGGAGGGAGCAGGGGGGGCCCCCTCAGAGCTCCTCGCGGGGATGTGGCGCTGGTGATTAGGTTTGTGTGCTGGTCCAGTTTCTGACACCCTCTTCACGCCGTGGTGTATGGAGTGGGATCGACAGAAGACAGAGCTCCTGGCCCCTGAGCACCTCTGCGGGGGTTCATTTCAGCCTGATTGCGAGTTGCCAACTCACCCATCACTTTTCAGGGGAGGAAGTCAACCTAAGGAGATTAGGTGACAGGGTCTTACGACTGGATTAAAGTCCAGGTCTTCTGACCCACAGACCAGGGTCCTTTCTACAGAAGCAAACCCACACCACACTGGCTACCCATGTTCAAACAGGTTTCAGCTCACGTGCCTTCAGATTTTAACATCAAAACCCCCAGTTCTGGTACAGAAGCCAAACAGGGTGGTGGGCTGAAAAGAAAATAGTAACTGTCCACTACTGTGGCCCGAAACAGCGGTCCCTGAGAGAGATGACCAAAGGTGACTTTATTTTTTATTTGTATTTTTTTAATTGAAGTATAGTTGATTTACAATGTTGTGTTAACTTCTGCTGGTGTACAGCAAACTGATTCAGTTATACATATATATACATTCTTTTTCATGTTCTTTTCCATTATGGTTTATCACAGGAAATCGAATATAGTTCCCTGTGCTATACAGTAGGACCTTGTTGTTTATTGATTCTATATATAATAGTTTGCATCTCCTAAGCCCAAGCTCCCACTCCATCTCCCCCCCACCTTCCCCCCACCTTCCCCTTGGCAACAAGTCTGTTCTCTACGTCTGAGTCTATTTCTGTTTCGTAGATAAGTTCACTTGTGTCATATTTTAGATTCCACATATAAGTGATATCATATGGTATTGTCTTTGTCTGACTTACTTCACTTAGTATGATAATCTCTAGTTCCATCTGTGTTGCTGCAAATGGCATTATTATTATTATTCTTTTATGGCTGAGTGGTATTCCATTGTATATATGTACCACATCTTCTTTATCCATTCATCTGTCGATGGACATTTAGGTTGTTTCCATATCTTGGCTATTGTGAATAGTGCTGCTATGAACATAGGGGTGCATGTATCTTTTTGAATTATAGTTTTGTCTCCATATATATGCCCAGGAGTGGGATTGCTGGATCATATGGTAGCTCTATTTTTAGTTTTTTGAGGAACTTTCATACTGTTTTCCGCAGTGGCTGCACCAACTTACATTCCCACCAACTGTGTATTAGCGTTCCCTTTTCGCCACACCCTCTCCAGCATTCGTTACTTGTAGACATTTTAATGATGGCCATTCTGACTGGTGTGAGGTGGTACCTCATCGCAGTTTTGATTTGCATTTCTCTAATATTTAGCGATGTTGAGCATCTTTTCATGTGCCTGTTGGCCATCTGTATGTCTTTTTTGGAGAAATGCCAAAGATGACTTTAGAAGGCTCTATCCCTGATGACTTTCTTGCTTGGATAAGCAAGTTAATAGGATTGGTGATTTCAGCAAGATAAAGGGTGCAGCATGATCAGAAGAAGATCTTGAGTTCCTATAAAAGTTGTGTTGATTTTTTAAATTTTGTTTTGTTTTACACTTAGTTTAAATGGTTCAGGGATAAATATGTTTCCTGAGCTGAGAACTGACATTAGCATCCAAGAGATTCCTAACCTTTGGTCACAGATTCCTTTGCGAATCAGATGAAAAATTTGGATCTTTTGGGATCAACACAGAGACCACCCTTTTGCATATCATTTTAGGGGATCCATGGGTCCTCCAATGTCCATCGAGAAGCTTCTGGTTAAGAACCTCAGGTTAATTCTTTTTTTTAATTAATTTTTATTGGAGTATAGTTGCTTTACAATGTTGTGTTAGCTTCTACTGCACAGCAAAATGAATCAGCCATACATATACATGACATCCCCTCCCTTTTGGATTTCCCTCCCGTTTAGGACACCACAGTGCATTAAGTGGAGTTCCCTGTGCTATATACAGTGTGTTCCCCTCAGTTGTCTATTTTATACATAGTATCAATACTGTATGTGTATCAATCCCAATCTCCCAATTCCTCCCACCCCACTCCCTTCCCCCTTGGTATCCATACATTTGAAGAACCTTAGGTTAATTCTTCGTGAAACAAAATATTTTCATATAAAGTCCATTTAAAAAAAAAACCTCTCTTCTTTCGCTGCTCCTGTTTGATGCTTCTTTTTTGCCTTCCTTTTGATTTTTCTTTTTCTGCCATGTAAGTTAAGCAATGAGGTATTTATTTTGAAAAACAGCCCATCCATTTCAACAAGAATATCCCTCTTCTTTGCCAAGATCTTCTTTGGAGGAGTGGGAGGGTGAGTAGGTAGCTGAGAGATGGTTTATATCCGCAGTTCTCAGACTCCTTTATACTCTTAAAAAGTGTTACAGACTCCAAAGGGCTTCTGTTCGTGTGGGTTATACCTATAAATATTTATCACATTAGAAATTGAAACAGAAATGTAAAAAAATACTTGTTAATTCATCTTATTTTAGGAGCAATAAACCATTACATGTTCACATAAATAACTTTATTTTTAAAATTTTATTTTCTAAAATAAAAAAAAAAAGCCAGAAGAAGGGCATTGTTTTGTATTTTTGCAAATCTCTACAGTTTCTGGCTTATCAGAAGACACTAGAGTCTCATATCTGCTTCTGCATTCACTCTCTTGTGACATGCTGTTTTGGTTGGACTATATGAGGAAAACCTGGCTTCGAACAGATAGTTGGTAAAGGGAGGACCTTAGGGACCCCCGGAAATTATTTAAGGACCCCTGGTCCTCCCTTGGAGAGCTGTTTATTTATGCTAATATAGGTTGGGGAGGTCCAAGCCTTTGAAAATCACATTCTTAGTTTAGTCCGTGAGGAGAGGAGCCTCTGTGTCCCTCAGTGCAAGTCGTGTCCCACAGTAACGTGTAATTGCTGGTTTCCCAGCATAACTGAGGAGGACAAAGGGCCGGGACCGGGAGCTTGGAGCCCTCCCAGACAGCCTGCTGTGCAGCCCTGGGAGCGTCTCCACGGATCCACAGGGCAGAACTTAGGAAACGCCCACCAGCTTTTCTCTCTGCGTTGGGGCCCAGTGTGCTTTGAACTTACTGTTGACAGAATATCTAGTTTGGGCCATAAAACAGCCCAATATGTCTTTCTCACTTTCTCTCCTTTTAAAAAGATGAAAGAAAAAACGTGTAAATGAGCTCTGGTTGTCTCCATAAAAGACGTAATAAACCCGGATGGCTGGAAGATGTCGAAGTCAAGCTTTCCAGTTGGGGCTCATTTGTGACTTCCACTGGAGTTGAGCGTGCGTTGAGCCTGGAAATGCCTAGACCTTTAAATCAAACTAAAATGTGTTCCATGAGAAACGCTTTTCTTGTTTGGAGAGGAGGTTGGAAGATGAACAGCAGTTAAGTTGTTCAACAGTGTTTGTGTTTTTTTTTTTTTTTGGAAGTGCCTACGCCATGCCAGGCACTATTCTTGGTGCTTGGGATGCATCAAAGAGATCCCTGAGCTCACGAAGCTAGCTGGGGTGAAGTGGAGGTGTGTCTGCAGCAAAGAGTTAGCATAACAAGTACATGACATGCTATGGGAAAAAGAGAGCAAGGTGAGGAAGAGCGGGCAGTGGGGAATGCGGGGCAATTCCGGATCAGGTGGTTGGGTTGGGCCCCGCCCCTCGGGATGGGCCCCGCCCCTCGGGATGGGCAGACTTGGGTAGGGATTTGGAAGGGAGATGGGAATTGGCCATTGATTTGGAAGGTGGGAGTGTGCCCTGCGCCTTTGAGGAAGAGCAAAGAGGCCAATGCGGCTGGAGCAGAGTTGGGGGGCGGGGCGGGGGGTGGGGGAAGGGATGGTGCAGAGAAGCTGCACGGGGATTGGAGGAGGGAAAGAGAAGGCTTCCAGCCGTGGGAAGAGGGACTTTGAGCTGAACCTTGAAGGATCAGCATTCCTGGAATTCCTGGAAGCAAGAAAAGTTGGGAGCATACGCCGGCATGAGTTCTTCAGTTTCACTGGTGGCTGGGTGCATCTAAAGGTCCAGTGCTAAGGCTGGACGTTGGTGGAGGGCCTGGATGGACAGCCTTGGGAGCCCTCACCTTGCTCCTGGGAGACTTACCCAGCCATGGCACGCAGGATGGATTGATGGGAGGAAGGTAGTTAGAATAGAGAGTCTGTGGCTGAACCAGGGATGTGGCACTAGGAAAAGAAGAAAAGGGACTAGGGATGTGATATATCCTGAGGTGGTGAGGAGGGGAAGGGTGACGACAGGGTTTGAGACATGCACATAGAAAAACAGGTGAAAGGAGAGAGGTGATTCATTGACTTAGACATAGAGCTGTCTCCAATCTGGAGTTATCTGAAGCAACATTTCAAGCATTTGCCAACTTAACTTATGAGACTCTTTTGGGCAGCAGTAAGAACTTCAGCAGTTGTAATTGAGAGAAATTTTGAGTCACTCCGTTGTGAATCATTAGAGGGGATGGGACTGAGTGCTGGAAACTTTAAAGGGCATGGAGATTTTGCCTTAGGAAAGGGAGAAGAAGGAAATAGAAACAGGGTTTTAGAAATGTCTCAAAGGGAGCTGGGACACATGTAAAGAGGCTAAGAGTGGGAGGCCAAGAGGTACAATTTACAAACTTCAGAATCAAAAATTCAAAATGGCACTGGCTATCTGTGTAGAGAGAGGAAAGAAAAAAACCTTACAGTGATGACAAATGGATACTGCAATATTTCTGTAAATCAAGAATGGCAATTATTAGTAGCAGAGCCTAGCAGTTACAGCATAGGAAACATCATTTTCTTAGTTTATTGTGCAGTTTTGCGAATATGAAAATAATTCAGGGGGATTACATTGGCTCGCACCAGCCTTGGTGGGCCTGTGTATTTTTCCCATGAGACCTTGTTTTTCCCAAGTTCCTCAGCAATGCCCATTCTTTCATGTTAGTGCAGGAAGCTAGTAAGTGAGGTCAGGCAGTGTCTTCTCTCCTTGGGCTGAGATGTTAAGTAAGGCTGAGGATGGACATGTCAGTAATTAGAGTTAACACTGTTGTGCAGGTACTGTGTGCTGGGCACCGTTCTAGAAACTTGTGTTACCTCAATCTCACATCTTACAAAGTGTCTTACAAAGTAAATATTGTTGCTATTCCCATTATACAGGTGAGGAAACTGAGGCATGGATTGGTTCAAAATAACTTGCCCAGACATGACATTTGCTGTATTGAGATTACCAAGGGAAGGTATACTAAGAGTATAGGATAGTATAGTACTGAGCGTACCAAGGAGAGAATGTTGGAAACCAAAGACAGTGCTTATGTGTGTGCATGTGTGGCGGAGGGGAGTCCTTAGATTTTGGGGATAAGAAGATTATAAGCCAGAGGGGGAATATTTTAGAATTTAATGAGGCAGAAATTGTTCTAATTCAAGGCTTCTGCAGGTCAAAATCTCCTCCCCCAGGGACTTCCCTGGTGGCCCAGTGGTTAAGAGTCCATACTTCTACTGCAGGGGGTGCGGGTTCTATCCCTGGTTGGGGAATTAAGATCCCGCATGCCTCGTGGCATGGCCAAAAAAGAAAAAAATCTCCTCCCCCCCATTGAAATTCTGTGAACTCTTCTCTGCTGTATTTACCTTCTCTATACAGGTGTATTGAAGCAAAGCTGGATTCATCAGGAAAATTAAACAAAGTGACCAACATAACAGTTTCTAATTGCATTCGACTTGTAACTACAAGTTGCCAGTTGATCCTCCTGGGCCCTGACTTGTCCCAGGGCCCTTGAACTTTGTGGCTAATTAGCTCTTCAAAACTGTGTTCACACATCTTTAGCACAGCAAACCTGTCCCTCAGAGTCTTTCTGAATTCCCCGGTGGAAACAACTTGAGCCTTTGCCACAATGTGTCTTTAGCCTATGTTCATGCAGGGTGACCCTCCAGTTTTCAAGGCAGTGAAAACAGGCTTTGAATTTACCTCTTGCTGCCTCCACTTTAGTACCAGAGCTCATTTAAGCATTTGCTGCCTGGCTAAAATGACAAAGAAAACTCTTGCCTGGCAGCTGTCGAACGTTTTGGGCAACAGCTGGCCACTAGTGCGTCCAATGGGAAAGTGCATGCATTCGTGCTGGGAAACTGCCAATGGAATGGAAATCGGTGAGTGCTCAAAGAATCTGGCTTGGGAGGACTTGTCCAGGGAGAGCAGGATTTAAGAGCCTCTGTATTCCATGAATGTTGTTTATAATTGGAAGCCTCTTCAGTGGAGTGGTTCTAACATGGGGAGTTTATTTTGAGCTATTTTTAGGAAATCTTTGGCTGGATCATGCGCCACGTTGGGAGTTATTTCTCTGTCTAGCTAGGGTCTTACCATTTCCCTTGATCTCCTCTGACATTTGCTTTAAATTTCGGTATTTGGTTAAATGTTCTAGGACTGATCGTATGCTAAGACGTCTAACTAGATAAGAAGGAACATACCTTGCATTTGCGATAAAGACTGCTGGGCTCCCGTGGGAATTTTCCCTGGGGTTGATCATCTGGATATCTTGCTGTTGGAAGAGTGGGGTGGTTGACAGGGGCTTTTAAGTGTGGGGAGAATCCGGTTTCTCGGGTGTGAAGTGTCCTTGAGATGGAGGTCGGTAGGAGGAGGAGCCCTTCGGAAAGATGCACCGGGAACGTTTGCATCACAGTGATGCTGTCTTTCTTCTGAGCTATTGGAAACCGTATCACAGTGGTATACATCTTGCCATTTGAGAAGGATGGGCATTTAGGATGCAGCCTTGGAGCGGTCTTTCAGTGTGTGAACCTAGTGCCTCTACATCAGTGTATCTGTCTTTGGTTTGTTCTAGAGATTCTGAGACCTATAAACGTGTGATTCTCGTGTGGCACTTAGGCATCTGGAGCCCTGCTGTAGATGAGTGTCTCCCACACTCAAGGTGTAGGGGGTGTGGAGTCCCGTTAACCCTTCAGGTGTTGAGTAATGCCTCTGGCTGGGTGGATATCATTTCCCATGATGCTGGAGCAAGGGTTTCTGGGTATTTGGCACATCCCAAGCTTCATGGCCAAATAGAGGCCGGAGCTGGGCAGCCACCGTCTGTTTCTGGACAGGCCGGGTCACATGTCAGTGGGAGGCTGTGCACCACTTAGCCTGCTTAACCGCTGTGGAGACAAGGTGGTGCTGGCTTGGATCACAGATCGGGAGCATTCTCCACTGGTTACACTCCCAAAGTGTGCCAGCTCAGCTGGGGCCAGCAGACCTCTTACCTGGAGTAATCACTCCTTTGCTCGGTATAATGGTCGTCCCAGAGTTGAATACACGCAGCCTGGGCCATTGCAAGGTTGCAGTGTCAGTTGGCACGAGCACATGTTCAAGTCTGACAAAGAGGTGAGTGTCTATTGAGACCTTAACTCTTAGTTTCAGTAGAGACATCAAGGCATTCTGTAGGAGTTCATGGTTTGTGGGGATGTAGTAGACCGTTAAGAGACATGCCTGTCCAGTCTCTGCCTCTGTTTCCCTCATCTTCTTTGTCATCTCCTCTTTCTCCTTCCGTCCACCTTTGAGTCTGAGTTCTTTGCCGGGAAAGTCAAGTCATATAGATGCACAGTCACTCAGTTGTGCTGGGAAAACCTAGAAGGGGCACTGTTGAAAAACAGAGGGAAAGGCATGGAGTTGACTATTGAGACAGGATCCAGTCAGGTGCTCCCTGCGGCTGAGCCACGGGGCCATCTTGTCAGAGTGGAAAAGGTCGTTGGAGGCATGGGCTCCAACCTCCAATCTACCACCTGCCAGACTTGTGGCTTTCTGAGCCTCAGCATCTCCATGCATTCACCAAGGGGATGGTTTTGCAAGGTTCCTTCCTGTTCCAGAGCTCTGGGAATTACAAGATGCCTGGAATTAATTTCTCCTTTTTGTTCTGAAGTCTTTCTCTTATGACCTAGAGAGGATACCTGTGTAGCTGATCTTTACCTGTCTTACAGAGGGGCAACTCATCTTTTTTCATTTTTGAGGCGAGTTGATAGCTGATTTTGTCACTTCTTCCAGAGAAGGACTGAGGCATGTGAAAATGAATCCAGATGTTGGTGAGAATCACACAAACTCCGCATCTCCCACCACCCATGGTTATCTTGAATAATCAGTGATGGCCAAATTTACTTATTAGATCAAAAGGGATATGTATGGTAAATGTCCTTGCCAGAGAGAAATGTGCGTTGGTAACAGCACTCTCCTGTTTGTATAGAGGACTTTGACCTACCAGATCTGGGTCCTTGATGACCATTGGTGGCGGGTAACAGGCAGGACAGCAGATGGCAAAGTGACAGAACCAACAGTCACAGGGTCTGCATCTGAGCTGCATCCATGGTTTCTTTGACACTCTTGAGTCCCTCTACATCCCAGGGACCTAAACTCCATGTTTAGGCAAATGTTGTTGGTCCTTAGAAACTCGCTTAACCACTTCCTGCTACTATGTCCCTTCTTACCTCCTCCTTGTTTTTTCTTTTCTTTTTTTAAAATAAACTTTTTATTTTAGAACAGCTTTAGAATTACATAAACATTGCAAAGATAGTAGAAAGGGTTCCCATATACCACACACCCAGTTAACCTTGAGCCCTTGGCCGAGGTGGTATTTGCCAGGTTTTTCCACTGTCAAATTTCTACCCTTTGCACACTGTACTCCTTGTTGTGTGTTTTTGTGTTTTTTGAAGGTGTACAATGTGATGATTTAATATATGTATATAGTGTGAAATGATTACCAAAATCAAGTTAATTAACATATCCATCACTCACACAATTACCCCTTCCTCCCTCCCTTCCTTCCTTCCTCTCTCTCTCTCTCTCTCTCTCTCTCTCTCTCTCTCTCTCTCTCTCTCCTTCTCTCTCTCTCGTGGTGAGAACACTTACGATCTACTTTCCTAGCAAATTTCAAGGATACAACATGGTATCATTAACTAGAGTCATCAGGCTGTATATCAGATCCCCAGAACTTATTATAATAACTAAAAGTTTGTAACCTTAACCAATGTATCCCCATTTCCCCGGGGCCCTCAGCCTCTGGCAACCACCATTCTACCCTCTGGTTCTGTGAGTTTTACATTTTCACATTCCACATAGAAGTCAATCATACAGTATTTGTCTTTCTGTGTCTCCTTTGCTTGTTTTCATGTCTGGCTATGCCCATTTTAAGTTGCTCACTTAGGACCTATTCATGACGCGAGTGAACTCTGAGGGCCCTAACTTAGAATTGACCAGGTGAGATGTGCGGAGACATGGGCACAACACCTGTTTGGGCCTCGTGCAGGATGATATTATTATGTGGCTTGGCTCCTTCTTTCCACCCCACTGTTGCCTCTCATCAGAGATTTGAACACAAAACATTGATTTATACGGCGATCGGAATAGCCCGTTCGTTTTTACATTTTCAAACCATAATTAACTATTTATGAGACTAAAGGCTTCACAAGTGGTTAAGCCCCCAAACCACATATTACTTTGCCATCTCTTCCTATGTCAGACTCACATTCCGATTCTCTCCCTTTGAGAAAAACCAGTCTAATTTCTTGTCCATGAGACTGTCGAGCTGTGCTGTCCAATACTGCCGTCATTATCCTCCCTTGATGACTACCATTATTTAATTACTGTTTATGGAAATGCCTTTAGCACTTCAGAGCAATTAAGATTCTGATTTAAGAACAGATCTGCCTGTCCCGGAAATGTTCAACATGCGAGCAGGGGCAGTGCTTTGGAAGTTCCAAATGTTTTTAAACTGGGAATTGATACCCGCCACATCTTGGCAGTGCCCCAAGCTGTCACTTGGCCCAAGGGCGGTGAGTAGCTTGCTTTGGGCTCCTAGCGTCCCAGCTTTGAAAGGGCAACGTAATTGGAGAGCCTGCATTGGAGCTGTGAGCCCCACAGACTTTTTTAGCTCAACGTGGAGCGAGAAGCTGCTTGTTTTCGAGAAGCGAAGCTGATTGGAGCCTGAGGACTCTTCCCTGCTCCTGGGCTGTGGGTCCTTGCTGGGTGAGTGGGCGAGGTGGTGCACTAGTTATCTTTTTAGTCACCAGACTATAGAATAGACTCCTAACTAGGCCCTTTGTTTAAAAAAAAAAAAAAAAAGTTATCAGTAAAGACTTCATTATCCCTTGGAACCCCCTACCTCTGGGATAACTAATCAGCCAGCACAATTTCCTGGAGCTCCAGGCAGGCTGATGAGGGTGAGGGCGCTGAGCTCTCTCAGCAGGGCAGTGGGAGCATCTCAATAGCTGATTTGCCAATTACCTAATTATCTAAGTCAGATAATCGATACGTTTTTTGAAATCTTGCTTGCTTTTTAAAAAATGTTTCTTGAACATTCCAAATTGTTGGCATTCATACCGGGACAGCTTCATGGTTTTCCTGAGCTGCCCTGCAGGCAAGTTGGGTGTGTGCGGGTCAGGGGGTTGAGGAGTGATTGGTCCAGGAGAGGTTGGGAGCAGCGGTGCCCTGTGGGGGTTGCCTGCAGCTACACAGCCCCTGGCTGGACCGACAGGAGCCCCTGGGTTACTTCTCTGCATGATGCATGTCTTCTTTTTTTCTCCCTTTTGGCTCCCAAGGATGTTAATGCGGGCGAGGGTAGCGAGTTTGCCGACAGTGGGATCGAAGGGGCCGCCACCGACACGGACCTCCTGTCCAGGCGATCCAATGCCACCAACTCCAGCTACTCACCCCCCACCGGCCGCGCCTTTGTGGGCAGCGACAGCGGCAGCAGCTCCACCGGGGATGCAGCCCGCCAGGGGGTGTACGAGAATTTCCGACGGGAGCTGGAGATGAGTACCACCAACAGCGAGAGCCTGGAGGAGGCCGGCTCGGCGCACAGCGACGAGCAGAGCAGCGGTACCCTGAGCTCCCCGGGCCAGTCGGACATCCTGCTCACGGCCGCGCAGGGCACAGTGCGTAAGGCCGGAGCCCTGGCAGTCAAGAACTTCCTGGTACACAAGAAGAACAAGAAGGTGGAGTCGGCCACCCGGAGGAAGTGGAAGCACTACTGGGTGTCCCTGAAAGGTGAGGGAGGG
The DNA here is from genome assembly GCF_009873245.2 of Balaenoptera musculus. Classification (NCBI taxonomy): domain Eukaryota; kingdom Metazoa; phylum Chordata; class Mammalia; order Artiodactyla; family Balaenopteridae; genus Balaenoptera; species Balaenoptera musculus. Next base: position 131,388,983 of record NC_045788.1, on the reverse strand, counting down.
AGCGTCCTTCCTGCAGCGCTGGGTACGGCCTGGGCTCCGTGGTGCACCTGTGCAAGTGATGTTCTTCAGTTACGTGGGATTTCTATCTCATGCTAATTTCAAAACTTATGTCGTGGTGGTAAGAATACTTAACGTGAGATCTACCTTCTTAGCGTCGTTTTAGGCGTACGTTACGGTATCGTTGACTAAGGCACGCGGTTGTACAGCACACCTGGAACGTCATCATCTTATCGAGCTGAAACTTTATGTCCCTTGATTAGTCACTCCCCATTTTCCTTTTCCACCAATGTTTGATTTTCTTTACTGTTTCACAGTTAAGCTATTGGAACCTCTCGTCTAGTTTTCTCATATATACAGCTGGTTCCCCTGACAGTTTGAAAGGCTTGAGTTCCAAAAGAATATTTTTTTGGAATCATTCCAAAACATGTGCCTCCCGAAGTGACTGTTTGGGAGGGAAAAATCACTGGTTTGAATCTTATGAAATTGTCATTTTGGGGGTAAAAAATGGTGGAATATTGCTAATTTCATAGGGTTCAACCCAGTGCTTAATGGAATGTCTGAGCCATCTATGTTTGTGAAAAAGTCACTGTTTTATGGTCAGACTTTGACTATTTGAGTGTGTGTGTATATATATAGATATATATCTATATACATGTATATATATCTATATACAATAGTATATCTATATACCATTGTCTTTCTTTTCATTAGTAAGCATAATACTTTTACATCTTGCTATTCATTATCGCTTTACACACACTTTAGAAGTATGTATATGCATTTTTGCACATCTGCATATGTCTTGGTAGTGTAGAAATTGTAACACATTTGTGAGCTCTGTGTCTTAAAAAGAAAAACACTTCTCAAGACCGCTTAGAATCTTTGACACAAGCTGGATTTGAAGCAGGGTTAGTACATGGCAGGATAGGTTAGACAGGTTAACAAGCATGAAGGATGGGTCCAGGAGGAAGAAGCCTGGGCTCGGCTGGTGTGGTGCACCCGTGACTCCATCTGATACTGGATTTCACCAACTGTGGCTGGTGTGGAACAACCAATCCTAGAGGCATGGAACAGCCTAGAGCTCTTGTGCAGTGGTGTAAACCCCCCAGGGACAAGCAGGGTTTGGGTGGGCCCCATTACTAATGCTGCCAGCTGTTGCTTCAGTACCTCGTGAAACAGAAAGGGAGCATGTTAATTAGACTGTAGGTCTTGCTGCATGTCACTGAGACCCACAGTGACAGTGCCTCAAGCAAGACAGAACTTTATTTCCCTTCCACCTAGCAGAGGTGGAGTGTCTAAGAGTGATGGGCTGACTCTTTGCTCTTAAGTCATCCAGAAGCCAGAATTCCTTTTGTCGTTGCTTGACTGTCCCTAGAGCATTGTGTTAGTCTGAATGATTAGGATAGCTCACCAGCGGGTCCAGGTTCCAGCGGAAAAATGGGGGAAGTGGAGGGTGTATCCCTCTGCGCTGAGGGTACAACCTGGAAGTTGCCTGCATCTCTTCTGCTTCCATCGCATTGGCCAGAAATAAGTCCAGCCTAGCTGCAAGGGAGGCAGGGATGGGCCCAACTGAGCACTGGGGTTTCTATTACTGCAGAAGAAAGGGGGTTGTGTGTTTTGGGGACCAACCAGCTGTCCCATAGAGGAGTCTTTCCTCTTGACAGCCGGTGCAGGGCAGCTTTCCCTACTGCCAAGGGCCTGTGTGTCTAATGTTGCTGCATGTTTAGGATGGGATGCCGTCTTTCTCTTCATGTCTAGTTTTCAAGACTTGCTGGGTTATTTCATCTTGTTGCTCCACTTCCAAGGATGTCTTAGGAAGAGTCAGGTTCTTTCTCATGTCCTTTTCTCATTCGGAAAGTCTACCTTAGTGGTTTCAAAGTTTGAATAGATGTGGAATTCTGGCAGCCATAGTGTCTTCTGTGGAAAATCACAGGAATTACTGATATTAAACTTTAAATTTTATTTTCTATGCTAAATCAAATACCATAATACAGTCTATATAAAGTGTATATGAAATTTTGAACACACATGTGAAATAGGAACATTGAATTTGAGCACATTCTATCAGTTTACACATACGCACAGCACACTTTGCTTTTAGTTTTCCATTGTGAATTGGGAAAAGTGTATTTGATGTCATGGTTCTGCTTGTGAAACACAGATGTTCGTTCTGTGGGAGTGTTTTGGAGAACTGCTACTGTTCTTTCTCATGCGGGACCTGCCTTGGCTTAATTTAGAGGCACTACAAGGTCATGTCTGAGGGGCCCTGCTCTCTGCTCCTCCCCTAAATGTCCACACACCACTGGACGCTGCAACCTCTGTTCCCTTTAGCAGCCCATCTTATTGTTCATTTTGTTAACTAATGCTGAATTTTTAACAACATGATTAGAAGACCACCTGCAGTCACGGTCACCTGAGATGCTTCCTGGGTTATATCCATACCTGCCGAATCTCACAGTTTGGAGGTGGGGCGCTGTATTAGTCCCTGTACTAGAGCTGCTATAACAGAGTACCACAGACTGGGAGGCTTAAACAAAAGAACTTTATTTTCTCACAGTCCTGGAGCCTAGAAGTCTCAGATCAAGGTGTCATCAGGTTTGGTGTTTTCTAAGGCCTGGGTTTGCAAATGGCTGCCTTCTTATAGTATCTTCACGTCCTCCCTCTGTACCTGTCTATGTCCAAATCCCCTCTTCTTATAAGGACAGCAGTCATATTGGATTAGGGCCCACCCTTATGACCTCGTTTAATTTTAATTACCTCTGTAAAGACCTTATCTCCAAATACAGCCATATTCGGAGGCCCTGTGTTAGGACTTCGGCATAGGAACTTGGGGGGATATAATTCAGCCCATGACAGGCCCGGAATTTGTGGTTACAGGCTTCCCAGGTGATTCTTACACTAAATATGAGAATAACACTGTTAGTGACGTAGAATAAAAATAATTAGGTGACTTTTTACTTGGGACGTGGAAGCGGGGGTGTTTTGTTTCTGCTCTTCCTTTAGAGAATAAATGATCAAGGAAGGCAAGGTGTGGGTGCTCAGCTCACACACCCATTAGAGGAGGGAGGCTTCACTTTCTTGGTGACCCAGATCTGAGTGACACAATCTGTCAGGATCCAGGCCCAGAGCACAGAGCCGCCGAGTCCTTTGCTTCTTACTCCTGACAGGTCCCATTATATATTGACAAACTCGGGGCTTGTCCTTGCCACTCAAAGGCAGGGCTTGCTGCTGACTTGGGCTTGGATATGGAGAAATAAAAAGCAGAGTACCTGGGAACCGTAGACTAGAAAATTCTCCAAAGATTCTTTCACTTTTGACAGAATAATTAATTTTACAAAAAAAGGTTTTATTTAGAATTACTCTCTGGAGTGTCTCCATCCACAACTGAAAAGCATACAGATTATGTTCAAGTGAAGATGAAGGTAAATGGACCCGTTACCAGGGACCACGTGGTTCCCAGATTTGCTGCTTCTCGTTAGTCTTAAAATTGGAACATGTGGATAATTGAGTACAAGCTGATTTTTAACCACCCACCGTCACGGGCGATTGTAAACCAAAGTTGAAAAATTATGAAAACAGCAATTTGGGAAGACATAAGATGTTCAGTGTGTGGAGGCCCCGTATCCATTATCTATAGGCTTCAGTCTCTGTTCTCAAACTGTGGTAAAGCTGTGTTGCTCTTCTTCTGTTAAGGATCTGTTCATCATTAGTGTAATATTAGTCCTAAGGATTATTTAGAGCAGGGTTTCTCAACCGAAGGCCTATTGACGTTTTCTGGATAATTCTTTGTCATGAGGCCTGTCCTGGGCCTTGTAGGATGTTTAGCAGCATCTCTGTCCGCTACTCACCTCCTTCTGTTCCCCACCCCCAAGCTGTGACGACCAAAAATGTCTCCAGACTTCACCGAATGTCCCTCATTCAGCAAGATTGCCCCACCTCAGGAACCTCGGATTTGGAGGAAAAGGGCCTCCCCTTTCCATTTCTTTTCTTTTTGTGTCTCTGAATCTATGTTAGCTTAAGACATGGAAAGAGGAGGTATAGATGATTCCGAATGTGACCTCTATGTTCCTGTAAAAACTTGAGATCTTCAAAATAACAGGAATTATAAGAAAAATAGGGTCGGGTCAGAGCACTCCGTAAGTATATAATTAAATTATATGTAAGCAACTTATTACTCCAAAACTTAAAAAAATAGAAAACAAAACCCTACTAAAATTACTCTCGTAACATTCCTAATTTCCAACAAGAAATATCACAGAAAACGTACAACCTTAAGAAAAAAAAGTGAATATAACTTGAATGTATTAGAGGAAGAATCGAAACTCCTGAATTATGGAGACAAGGACAATAGTTATAAAACCATGAAATTCAGGAACACTGTGCAATAGACTTTTAGGCAGAGCCCACGGTCAGGCTGTACCAAGGCAAACACTGTGAAACGAGTGGGCCTCGCGTGCCAGCGTGCTGCGTGCAGCTGTGCTGGGGGACATTGCATCCAGCAGCTGTTACATGCTCCTGTGAAATATTACAGGCTAGGAGAAATCGCCTTTGCACTCATGTGACTTTTCCATTGATCCCCATCATTCTACATTGTCAGTTACAAATTTGCTTTACGGAAGTTCATATTGCAGGGGAGTAGATTGTACTTGGAAGTCTTTGTGATTCACATAAACGGTGGCCCTTGCTTGTGGTAAGGAAGATGTTGAAGACGGACCAAGTGGCTTATGTTGAAGTTAAAGAGTCAGAAAGCTGGGCCCAGGTTTCCCCTGAAATGATGACTTGAGAGCAAGTGCTCAGTGAATAATTACTAATAAAGTGTGCCTCATGTGTAGACCATGACGGAGGGTATCTATTGAACCCACCTTGCCACAAATGTAGGAAAGGTTTCTATTGCTCCTGTCTCATTTAGTTTCACAGTATAATTCAGTGTGGACCAGGCCTCTGGCCTCCCCCAGGCCTTCATATGTGTGCCGTGCATTTCCTCTTCCAGGAGGGACAAGGACATGGCTGATCTCTAGAAAAACATTTTATAGAAAAGATCTGAGACTAAAAGTCTGTCATTTCTTTTCTTATCCTGAAAGCACCTAAAGCCAGTGTTATATTTTGTTTTCTCCAAGGGCGTAGTCAAAAAACCCAATAAATTGTGTTCCCTGGTTGCATATCCTGTGAGACGTATTGGGAGGGACTCCAGTGGGACAGAACTGGTGCCGGTCCTCACTCAGCGGTGCTTGCTGTTCAGGCCTGAGGAGCTGAATTTATAGCCACCACTGGCCAGAGGAGCCATCAGACCGCCGTATGCCTGTGAGGATATCTGTCACATTCTAAAACAGGAAGTAAGATCTTAAAGAACTTGAGGGCATGAATGACGAAACTGTGATTTAAGAGTCTTAACACAACATTGTAAATCAACTATACTTCAATTAAAAAAAAAAAAAAAGTCTCTGTCCAAGCCCATCCAAGACTTAGTACAAGCATGGCCCCATTCTCTTTACTTCCTAGGTTTCACACTCATTTCCAGCCCTTTCCTGGTAGCAGGGCACAAGCAACAGTTTCCACTACAGACTTTTTTGTTGCATGAGCACCAGATACTCACACGGACCCCCATTCTGTCTCCTCAGGATGCACGCTCTTTTTCTACGAGAGCGATGGCAGGTCTGGGATAGACCACAATAGCATCCCCAAGCATGCCGTCTGGGTGGAGAACAGCATCGTGCAGGCCGTGCCTGAGCACCCCAAGAAGGACTTCGTCTTCTGCCTCAGCAATTCCCTGGGTGATGCCTTCCTTTTTCAGGTTTGTTGGGCTCCTCCTTTGCAGAGCATTTCAAATCTCTTACCAGATACATCCGTCTCCTGCCCATGTACCTCACCCTGTTTTCCTTTGAGTGGTGGGTTCTATCTTTTGCACATTATAGGAACAAAAACGATGAATGACAAAATAAACGTCTATACTGAGTTCCAGGAATGATTGAACTCACCCAGAGGCCTCCACAGTGAAGCCCGAGGAGGGGTGTGGGTTGAAGGATTTTTCACTGTAGTCTCGATATCATTTGTGTAGCACTTTAGAGAAAGGATCATGAGTTCCTTAATTTAGACATGATTTGCACTGTCAAAATTTTTCATCATAATATGTTCTCTTCTAATATTACTCATAAAGTAAAATCATGACATCCCAGAAATGACTAGCTATACCCAACCAGTTTCTCTTCCTCATCTTTTCAGAACTTCGTACTGAAAGTTCTTGAAGTTTGACGGTTAATTGTATTAAAAAATACTAACCTGCTTATCACTTCAGGGTTAACATTTGCTTCTATAGGGAATCCTTTGAGTTTGGTCAGTTGTGATACACTTTTTGTGGTGTTAGTTACTTGGGCTTTCTTCATTTATTCCCATAATACGGGAATTCCTCAAGACTTTATTCCATGCTTCCTATGTGCTATGTACAGTGATATTGAGAATACCAAGAAGATATTTTGATACAGTTTCTACACTTAAAAATGTTCACATATAATATGGGAGACAGACATTGGAATGAATTGATCTTTATGATGTGGTAAACCTTGACAGTGAATGTTAAAGGAAGAGTGGGGATGAACTGAGTGAAATTGACAGGATATTCCATGCCACAGAGAGAGTTGGAATAAAGGCATGGCAGAGAGTAATAGGTTATTTCACCATGTTTCTGGGTTTGCCCCCTATAGTTATTTCCATTTGGGCAATTAAAGTAAGAAATGTAAAGTAGTAATTTTGTTTGTGAACAGTCAAAAAGCATGTATTTTTTCTTTCTTTCGATCTGTGATGTGAAACACACATAAGGAAGAGTGCACAAACATAAATTTATTGCTCAATGAAGTGTCACAAAGTAACCACCACCCAGGACAAGAATCAGAAGGTTCTAGCACCCTACAACCTTACATGAATACATGCAACTTACTGGTTGAATAGAGTGAACGTGTATTATATTATCTAAGCCAGAACACTTTTGTTCATCTGGGAATGTCTTCATTTCTCCTTCATTTTTGAAGATAGTTTTGCTGGATATAGAATTCTTGATTGACAGTCTTATTTCAGTGCTTTGAAAATATCACCGTATTGCCATCTGGCCCTCATAGATTCTAATGAGAAATCACCTGTTAATCTTAAGAGGATCCCTTTTATAGATAAGTTGCTTTGTTCTTGCTACTTTGGGGATTTTATATTTGTCTTTAAACAGTTTGATTATGATATGTTTAAATATTGATTTCTTTCAGTTTATTATACCTGGAATTCATTGAGTTTCTTGGATGTACTGATGTATATATGTGTTTGAATCACATTTGGAAAGTTTTCAGCTGTTATTTTTTCACATAGTCTTCCTGCTCATGTCTCTTCTCTCTTCTCCTTCTGGGACACCTGTTATGTTTAAGTTAGTATGCTTGATTGTGTCTCATAGATCTCTGAGACTCTGTTCATCTTTCTGTATTCTTTTTTTGTTTTGTTCCTTAGACTGAATAGTATCAGTTGACCTACTTCAAATTCACTGATTCTTTTTTTTTTTGCCAGTTCAAATCTGCTCTTGAGCCCCTCTGTTGAATTTTTCACTTCAGTTATTCTACATTTTAACATTTAACTTTAGAATTTGTATTTGGTTCTTTTTAAAAGAGAATAATTTTTATTTCACTACTGATACTCTCTAATGATTGGAGAGATTACCTTAAGTGCCCAGAAGTAATAAATCTCTTACTCTTTCCCAAGGACCTCTGTATGTACCTCTTCGACACTTAGGCAGTTAGTTTACAGCTCTGCCGTAGTCTTCACCTCTGCTTGCACAGAGCCTCAAGATCAGCCTGAGGGGTGAGCACAGGGTTTTCTGAGCATGTGTACAGTTCTGTGCATGTATGTGACCTTCTAAATTCTGAGGACTATGGATATCTTACTCCCCAGCTTTTCCTAAAGTTTCTCAGTCAACTCTTTTTTGCCCCAACTGTTACCACAACCTCAGGCAACTGTGATATTAAACAGTTGTCACTGATTGCTTTTTACAAACAGGCCTGGAGTAAAGGGTTGTGTACACGAATGAGTTCTGAGTCAAGTCAAATAGCTACAAGCCCTGTGAATGGGGATTTCTTATGCAGTATTAAACAGGTCAGATAATGACTTTTCTGAGAATGGTGTTTTGGGGGAGCTCCAAACCCCTTCTGCCCCCTTCAGTGGCTGTCAGACTGCTGGTTTTCACATGAATGTGGAGATAGAGAGATGATGATGGGAATAGTGCATTAAGATACCCTTATACTTAATATTGTTACTGAGATTCAGCCTTTTTTTTTTTTTTTTTAATAAATGCACCTCAATTAAGTCACAAGACTTAATTTCCAGAGTTCTGAAAAAGTCCATCTTGACAATTTTTGCCAGTGTTGTTATTGCTTTTATGGAGGATCATCTTTTTGAGCTTCTTATTCTCCCCTTGCTTCTGATGGACTCATGAGGACACTTTAGAGACTAGACAATTTTAAGAGTTATAGCAGCACTATTAACAATTACACCAGGATAATAGGCATAAGTTTCAATAGTCCTAGGCTAACTGGGATGTATGGCAACCTTTCCATATGTACATTTGAGTTGACCCCAGTTTGTAGGGATCCTGAGCAGTATTGCTATGAGTATTCATTCTTCTCTCTATGTTCAGGATACATTTGTCCACATTTCTTTTGGTACATACCTAGGACTGGCATTGCTGGGTCATGGGATATATGCACACATTCAAGTCTGCTAGATACTGTCAGCTTCCAAAATTATTGAAATAATTTATGCTCCCATCAGCAGCCTAGGAGAATTCCAGTTCTTCCTCATCCTTGTCCACACGTGTTATTCTCAGATCTTGTTTTTAAAACTGTTAGTGTGAAGTTGAGCACGTTTTTATGGGTTTAATGACCATTTCAATATCATCTTTTGTGAAGTTTTTATTTCAGTCTCCTGCCTATTTTTCCATTTAGCTGTCTTTCTTCTCTTGATGATTCATAGCAGTTTTTTTACATATTTTGTATATCATCTCTTTGTTGATTATATGCATTGCAGATATCCTTTTCCACTAGGTGACTAGCCTTCTACTCTCTTAAAGGTATTCTTTGTTATACCAAAACTTTTAAATTTTAATGTAGTCTCATTTCTCAAGTCTACCTTTCTCAAGCACTCCCTAATGGGTAGTGCTTTGTGTATCCTATTAAAAAAATCTACATGCTCTGTTTCCTGAAAATATTCTTCTATATAACTTATAAACCATTGTGTTTCCAAATCTAGCATAGCTTTTTAGTAATTAATGGGATATCTTGCAAATGAGGAAATGCCTAACTACTCTAATAATAACAACAATAACATTATTATGATATCAGCAGTTATCTTTTACTGCGCCCTTATTGTATGCCACTGCCTTGAAAGTGTTTTACAACGTGAATCCACTTAATTCTTCCAGAAATCAGTGAGTTGGATTGTGTATCCATATTTTGACCAATTGATGTGGATTGTGTACCCCTTTTTGTGAAGCTAAGGCTTACAAAGGCTAATGATTGGATGTCAAGTCACAGTTACTGAGTGTTGGGGCTGGATTCAAACCAAGCCTCTCTTTCGCCAAAGCCCCTTATTGTCTAAGTATATTATTTATCCCATTACTATCACTACTTACCCTAAGAAGAACATGGGCAAGAATCAGTGATTACAGTAAAAAGTGACTTTTTCTCATTCTTAGAATTAAGCCACTCATTGGGAATATTTCAAAACTGTAACTTGATTTTGGCCATTCTTGCCTCATTATACAAGTTAGATGATAATCTCATTGATTTCAGGATACTCTCTTTTTTACCTACACACCCATGATGTGAATTCCTTTTGAAAGGACTTTCCTGGCCATAAAATTGCTAATAGAATCTGAATACCCATTAGGTCACATTGAATACAATTCTTTTGTGGCAACATAGGACCTTATTCATGAAAACCTCTGTGTCCTCTTGTTTTGGTGAAATTGTTATGCTATTTACGTGGGATAGAGCACAAAATGAACCTTTTCAGAGGAAATTACTGCTCTTTGGGATCCATGGGGCGTTTTCTACCTTCTACTTGTTGTAATCCACATGACTCTGTAGGGGCTGAATTTGAAAGGAACCTGTGTGTGTAGGGGGTGAGGCTAAAGCGAGGGAGATCAAGCACGATTATGGAAATAATTTGTAGGTTATTCCAGCCCCAGGGCTCAGTTCAGTGCACACAGTTTCCAGAGCTCGTATGCTTCTGATCTGATGCTGTTATTCAGATTCGCCCATGGAAAGGAGATTCATGTTACCAGCAGAAGTAGAAAAGGGGTTTTGTGTGCCGGATGGGGGTGGGAATGGGCATGAATGTTAGAGCAGCTTATATAGAAGAAGTGCTACCCTGTCTGCAAAGGGAGGCTATAGCTCCTGCATTTAAACTATTTTAATTAGCGTTCTTCCCTCCAACTGGAAGCCAGAAATAGCACCCATCACCTACAAAGTACCGTTTCCTCTCGGCCCTCTCTTCATCCATTACGGGAGGAGGTTACATACAATTCCAAAAAGCTCAGTGACTTTTATGGTAACGTATCCTAATATTAGTTTTAAATTCCTATATTAAATGCCTTGGGAACATAGTTAGCAGGCAGAGTAAGAATGATGCCTGATTGCGTAGAAAATCAAATGCAATTATATATCTAAAGAAGTGTAGAAAATATTATCTCTAAGGGGTCATTGCCTTTCCATAGAATGTTTCTTATCATTAAGAATGTCACTTGTGGGGCTTCCCTGGTGGCGCAGTGGTTGGGAATCCGCCTGCCAATGCAGGGGACACGGGTTCGTGCCCCGGTCCGGGAGGATCCCACATGACGCGGAGCGGCTAGGCCCGTGAGCCACAACTACTGAGCCTGCGTGTTTGGAGCCCGTGCTCCACAACAAGAGAGGCCGCGATAGTGAGAGGCCCGCGCACCGCAATGAAGAGTGGCCCCTGCTCGCCACAACTAGAGAAAGCCCTCACACAGAAACGAAGACCCAACACAGCCATAAATAGATAAATAAATAAATAAATTTATTAAAAAAAAAAAAAAGAATGTCACTTGTATGAGGCTACAGCATGCATATATATATATATATATATATAATTTTTTTTTTTTTTTTTGCTGATCCCAAACTCCTAATTTTTATAGCATGCATATTTTAAAAAGACCCTTTTAAAAAAAGAATAGTATTTATATCTTTATGTTGAGTTGGGGATTGGATGTGATAATGCAAGTCAGGTGTCTGATAGCAAATGCTCAATAAATGTTATAGTTAGCATTTTAATTATAAGAAAAAGAGACTAGTTCCCCAAGTATCTTTACAGAAGTTGAGTGTGGCTTCTCTGTGAAAAGTCTAAGGCTTTGAGTTTTATCATGCTCTGGGGAATTATATTCAAGTGCCACATCTGGTTCTATGTGTCAGACTTGATGAAGGTCATTAGCATATGCCCTGGACAAGGGCAGCCAGATTAGGAAAAAATCTGGAAATTCTCTTTCACAAGGAGCATCAAGTGGACTTGGTAGAAAAGACTTTAGAAAGGATTTAGTATCTTGGACTTGAGTAGATTAACATCCAGCCTCCCTCGTAAGTAGGCACCATCTCTGCAAGGCCCCCGACAGCTGGTCAGCCTGGACAGCTGGACAGCTTCCATCCCTGGGAAGCTCCCAGCTCTTTAACCATCTACTTTGTTAGTTGGCTCCAAGTTCTAGAAAGTTCTTCGCCATGTTGAGATAATACGTTCTTTCTGGTGACTTTTGCCATTTCCCTTTGCTTCCATATTCTCCCCCAGAGTTTAAAGTAAGCCTTTCCTGCTTATTCTTTCTCATAACATTCTAAATACTTGAAAACAGCTCTCATTTCCCTCCGGCATGTCTCCTGTTTAGGTCTCCCTGCTTGAGGTTTCCGAGCCAGTCTCCCTATGATTCAGTTCCTCTCCTTGAGGTTCTCCCTTGTAATCGTGTTCCAGAACCTGATACCCTGTCAGGTTCCGCCCTGTGCCGCCTGCATTTAGGTTCCTGTTCCTCTCATTTCCTCCATGATGCTAGTGTCAATTCCTTAATTTATTAGAAACCACAACAAACGGTTGACTCATACCCAGCTTGTGGTCTATGAAACCCTCAGCATCAAGGTCTTCTCCATCTTATTTTAATAGATTTTTTGAAAAGTCCAAATGCAGAACTTAGATTTACCTCTTTGAAATTTTGTCTTTGTGGTTTTCGTCCTTCTAATGATATCATCTAGGATCTTAATTTGATCTTCCCTGATGTTTATATCCCTCCTAACTTAGAGTTATCTACAGATATGACAAACTTAATGTTTGGTCTGTATTCTCTTTGTTAAGTGTTGACTTGGTCTCTAGCTAAAGTCCTGTTTTCTCATCACTGTAGATCATTTCCCTGCCTCTCACCAGCCACTTTAGAAATATTTACCTTTGGTTTTGGCATAAGTTAGTTGTGAAGAAGGGTCACCGATGACATGTGTGGAACTCCAGGCCAAATTTTTTAATCTCTGTAAAGAATTGGACTCAACCCAGATCATCTTGTCAGCACCATTCTGGTGGCTCAGTCTCATGCCATCTGGTGAATGAAATAGCAGATATGACCCACGAGCCATAGACTCAAGTTCAAGAGCTCCTTAGGGCATCTTATTAATGCCCCATTTGGGATAGAGGATCAGAGAGCTCCCTGAAGGAGAGAAAGTGAATGGGGTCCCTCCTGGACTCTGCCCATTCTCGGTACCAGAGGGGGCCTTTTCAAAGGATGAGGTGCCATTGGCCCTGCTCTAAGGAGAGTATTGTAGGAGAATATGGATGTTGAAGTGCAAAATGATGCACAGCGCTGGTAATTGTTTGCAGTGCATGCCCTACTATTAGTGTGTTCAGAGGTTTCTCCACATATGTTAAAAGTACAGCGCAGAGATATAATTGTGGCTGAGTTAGATTTTAACATATAATTTGTATACTGTTAGGTATCATCCAAATAATGTTACTAACAGTATTCCTCTTCCTTTTTACAATATTTTAAATTTGTAATTAAGTCAGTATGAACAGATAGCTTCATTTATTTATTTATGTATGTAATTGAAGTATAGTTGAGTTACAATGTTGTATTTGTTTCAGGTGTACGGCAAAGTGATTCAGTTATATATATATATATTATATATATATATTCTTTTTCAGATTCTTTTCCATTATAGTTTATTACAAGATGTCGAATATAGTTCCCTGTGCTACACAGTAGAACCTGGTTGTCTATCTAATTTATATGTAATAGTTTGTATCTGCTAATCCCAAACTCCTAATTTATCCCCCTGCCCCCTGCTGCCTTTCCCCTTTGATAACCATGAGTTTGTTTTTCTATGTCTGTGAGTCTGTTTCTGTTTTGAACACATAGTTTTAAATAATTCAATTAACCTTAAAAGAATTAAAGTGAAATTCTCTTCCCATACTTCCTTACCCTCTCTTCCAATCCTCACTCCCTTAAGCAACTGTACTCCACAATTTTAACTGGTTGTGTTTTCTGTTGTTTTGTTTTGTTTGTTTGCTTTTTCTTGCATTTACCCCCATTTCTCATCAATATGCTTATACTGTTACTGACCAGGATTCTTGGACTCCTTAATCAATAGAAATTGGTTAAGAGGCCAGATGAGAAGTTCTGGCAAGGCTTTACTGGGACTTGAGCGGCAACATCAGGGAGAGAAACAAGAAACAGTTTCCCTTGCTCACTCTCTGAAGGGGGGCAAGCTTGACCCTTAAATGGGGTGAGGGTGGGGATGGATTGGGGGGTCGGGCAGGAGGGGTGGTTTGCCCACCCCTTTGGTGGTGCTATGTGCAGGGATCGTGCACAGTACCCTGCTTTTGCTCCTGACACCTCAAAAGTGGCAGCTGGGTTTTTGGTCTTTTTGTATCCTATTGTTCATAATTTGCTCCAAGTGCACTTGTATGCAGTTATTTTTAGTCCCTTATAGTTACTTTGTATTCTATTGCTGGTGGAGATGTTTGTCCAGGTGCAAGTACTGCAGCAAAGGGTCCCAGGTCCCAGCCTGTCTCAATACTATTTCTTAACTGACCTTAGACATGAACTACTGATGTTCTGTTATGATAAATGAATATCTATCTGTATTATATACACATTCTCCTTTCCTCATCTTCTATATGGTTGCATGAAAATTTGGGGTTAAATTGGTAGTCCCTTTTATGCTGTTTTGATGTCACCGTGCTGTATGACCGTATAAATAGCATTAGCTGCTGAGCCAAATAGTGTACTATCATTTTATTTCCTTTCTTGAACAACATTTTGTTTTTTGCCCGTAGTTAATGATTATCTTTTTTTTTTTTCCTGCTTAATTTGCTTATTTCTGGTTACTTCACAATATTTTCTAAATCTCCAATTCATTAAATAGTTGATCAGTACTGTTTTTTTCCCCTGGAGCCTGCCCTCCCCTGGCCCTGTATCCTCCTGCTTCAATCTTGTCTCTCTCTAGGCCTCATGCGTAACAGTCACTGTGTTAACTCATCCATGTGCTTTGGTGTCTGCCTTTTATGCTGGAGGCTTTCATCACATGTCTGGTGATCCTTAGTTGTCTGACCACATTTAAGTATGAGATACCAAAGAAGTGCTTGGATCTCATCAGTGCACATTGTCATCTGCTGGGGGCTATGACAGCATGAACAGATTGGGAGGCCTTTTGTGGAGTGGGTCCAGTTGATAATATTTGTTGGCCTTTTCTGGGGGCTACTCAGCTTTGCCATGGCCACTCAGTGGGTCAGGTTTCCCTGTACTCCTTTGTTTGCAGTAAACAGTTCCTTCTTTTTTTGTGTCTGGCTTCCTGGAGTCTGGAGCCTTCTTATTCTTGAAAGAGTTCACCTTGGGTGGGTGAGAGGTTGGGAGGTAAGGGTGGGAGTGGTGCCCAGTTACATGACTTTCTCCAGTGGATGAGAGGAGCCCCAGATTACAATTATGGGGTCATATCTGTCATTCTCTTTATAGGTATTAACACTGATGGTTTAATTAAGTCTTGCATAAATAAAACTCTAAAATGTGTTAAGCAGAGGACCAATGAGAAAAAAGACTTTTCAGGAACTCACACAGGAACTTCATTCCCACCTAGCCTCTTAAAATTAATGCATAACTTTATTCCTTCTCCTTTTTGTTCTTTTAAAGTGGAAAAAAGAAGTTCAACCTACTTTACAATTATTCTTGTCCTTCTATAAACTCAAATTATCTGACATTTTACTTTCCTAGATCTGGCATATGTTCTCTAGTACCTCTCTTGTTTCAAATGAATTTCCCTTTTCCTGCCACTCACGTAAATCATTGATTATCTGGAATCACGAAGTATCCTCCATTCAGTTGGATAATTGAAGCTGGATCTATTTAAATACATAATGAAGCCCTGTGCTTCATCTTAACTGTGCGCTCAAAGGGGCTCTTATGCAAAATGCACTTTTTGCTGATTATGTTCCTCTGTCAGCAGGAACTTTGCTTATTCCCTTCACTGAACTTTATACAGTATTTATAGCATCCCCAGCAGGCAAAAAGGAAGCAGCACACAATTCACTCTCTCTACCTGTCTCCTGCTGTTTGTTTAGTGGAAAGTGATGCATGTGGAAGAAGTTGAGAGGGTACCACTTGGTGGTCTCTCCTTCCTGCCTTTTTGACCACTGGATTCTGATGGAGGGTGCTGGAGTGGACCTGGTATCCCTAATTAAACTTGCCTGGTTCGAGAAGGTGATGCAAGGTTGGCGGCTTTGAAAAGCTTTTTCTAGCATGTCAGAGTTTAAATCCTGGTGTGGCCACACTGGAGAACACTGTATCAAGTTAGTGGTCTGCTGTGATCAGCTCAGAAGTGTTAAGCCTGCAAACGGCTAGGAACTGTTTGAAGAGTTGTCTCTACTTAACCTGCTGTTGACAGCAGTCAGCGCAGTCTTTGCCCACCCTCTCCGTCACACGTAGCCCGTGTATGCCGCTGCCAAAGGACAGACTCTGCTGAAAAGCTCATTTAGTGAATTGTCCTTCTTAGAAATTGATTTGTCCTAATGGTAGAGAATGGCAGAGACCGCTGTTTTATTTAGGCAGGACAGTAGGAGCAAAAATTCTCTCTAATGGAACTGCCTTCAGCCTCTGACAGGTTTTAAAAGCAGTTGGAAGCTTGAGCGTACTTAATGGTTAAAAGGCTGATGGCTAAATTTTTCATAACGTTGTGATCATACTTTTCTAAACATCTTTCTCTAGGTTATGAGACTTGGTATGTTTTTTCCCCTTCTTTTTATGTTATCTTATTTAAAAATTTTTAAGTTGTGCTAAAATATACATAACATACCATCTTAACTGTGTCCAAGTGCACAGTTCAGCGGCATTAAGTGCATTCAAGTTGTTGTGTGCCCATCACCACCATCCATCTCCAGAGCTCTTTCCATCTTGTAGAACTGAAACTCTGTACCCATCGAACTCCCCATTTTCCTCTTCCCCTAACCACTGGCAACCACCATCTTCCTTTCTCTTAAATAAATAAATTCCAGGATAGCTACACCTTTCAAAGGATGTTTAGCTTCATCAACTGATATGTTTCCTTCATTTCCACCTCTTAAGTGGGAGGCAAACATAAACTCTCTGACATGAGAATGGGGTGTGTTGCCCTTGGCTGAGTTTGAGGAGAATCTCACAGGCGGAAGGAAGAAGGGACTCTCTTTACATTAAGTGAAGAGACCAAAAAGCTGTTGTTCTGCAGAACCTATCAGCTTGTGGCTCCTCTTGGAGGGTAACTGTATTATACAGACTCTTATTTAAAAAACATCACTTATTTTGAAATGGAATTCTTACTTTGCTAGTGTATCAGTCAGGATGGGTTAGATTATGCTGCAGTAAGGAGCAACCCTCACATCTCCATGGCTTAACATACCTTTTCATTCCGGCCATGTGTCTGTAGGACATTGGCTATGAAGCTCTTCTCATCCTAGACACTTAGGGACCCAGGCTGACAGAAGCTCCATCTGGCCCCACAATTCCAGGACTGTAAGCAAAGAGACAAGAATAGGGTGAATCAGGCTTTTGTTTACTAGTAACACATGGTGCTTCTCCTCAGATTCATTGGCCCCAGCCAGGTGACATAGCCACACCTAACTTCACAGGGAGCAGGAAAATTCCATCCCTCTGTGTCCCTAGGGAGAGCTCAAAAGGAGTGGGCAACACTAAAAACCCCACAGCTAGGCTTTTAGAGCAATTGGTGAGAGCTGGGGGGGCGGGGCTCTGGAGTGGTGTGCGTAGCATATTAAAAAAAATTTTTTTAAAGAATAGGATTGGGCTTCCCTGGTGGCGCAGTGGTTGAGAGTCTGCCTGCTAATGCAGGGGACACGGGTTCGAGCCCTGGTCTGGGAAGATCCCACATGCCACGGAGCAGCTGGGCCCGTGAGCCACAGCTACTGAGCCTGCGCGTCTGGAGCCTGTGCCCCGCAACGGGAGGGGCCGCGATAGTGAAAGGCCCGCGCACCGCGATGAAGAGCGGTCCCCGCACCGCGATGAAGAGTGGCCCCCACTTGCCGCAACTAGAGAAAGCCCTCGCACGAACCAAAGACCCAGCACAGCCAAAAATAAATAAATAAAACCCTACTACCAATAAAAAAAAAAAAGAAAAAAAAAAAGAAAAAATCCCTTTAAAAAAAAAAAAAAAAAAGAATAGGATTGACGGAGATCAGGGTTTATAATAAATGACCGTGTCATCTCTAACTTTACCGGGCTTTAGTTTCTTCATCTGTAAAATCATCCCCTGGACCCCTTCTAGATGAATATATTTATTGAAAATATTAAGTTTGTAACTTGTATTTAGCAGAGTTTGTATCAGGAGTTTTAAGCTCTTTCTAACTGTTCCTCAGATATTATGTCAGGGTTGTAGGTATTTACTTTTCTTCCCCTGTGGAGGGGGCGGGAGAGGGGAGGGAAGGCAGAGCTGAGTGAGGATCGTCTTGGGGGAATAGATACTGACCTCTCACTGAGCACTGATGGACCAGCTGTTTTTACTGGAGACACATCCTCTCCTCATTAGTGACATGCTACCTCTGCATGGATTCCATCTGAAACACCCCCCAGTATCCTTTTCACATGGGTGAAAACACCAGCTCCCTTCACATCTAAAAGCTCCTTGTTTCCATGGAGCTGTGCATACAAAGGGGAAAAGCATATTTTGGCTCAGGGGACTAGCTGTTTATCAGATGCTGCCAGGCACTTTAGAGGACAAAGAAGTGATGCTGGAAAAGGTCATGCTGTTGGGAACTTCCACTACAACCTTGCAGTGACAATTTTTCCTGAAAAATAGACTCTGAAGGGTAATCTTTTTTTAAGATAGTTATAGAAAAATTATGCTTAAATATTAGGGTACTATATCTTGGAAGGATCTTTTTAAAACTTTCTATTAAAGGATAACATATACACAGAAAAGTACACATCTTGATGATGTTTCACAAGCTGGGCACACCCGTGACATAACACTGACATAACCAGCGCCCTGATCAAGAAGCAGAATGTGGCCGGCACCCCAGAGACCTCCCTGTGCTTCCTTCCAGATGCTACCCCTCTCCCCACAATTCCCATCAAACAACTCTTCTCACTTCTAACTGTGTACGTTAGTTTTGCCTGTGTTTGTACTTTATATAAATAGAGTCTTATAGTCTATACTCTTCCGTGTCTGGCTTCTTTTCCTCAATGTTATGTGTGTGAGATTTATCCATATTGTAGTGGGTAGTTACTGGTCTTTCATTCTCGTTGCTGTGTAGTATGGCCCTGTGTGATTATACACATTATTCATTCATTCTCCTGTAGACAGGTGTTGGGATAGTTTCTAGTTTTGTCCATTGCAAGTTGTACTGCTGTGAACATTTTGGGACATATATTTTGGTGAGCACAGGAATGCATTTCTGTTGAGAATATACCCACGAACGCATTTCGGGGGTCACAAGGTGTGCATAGATTCCACTTTAGGAGGTAGTACCAAATAGTTTTCCAAACCAGTTATACCAGTTTACTCTCCAGCAGCTCATAAGAACTCTGGTTGCTCCATATCTTCATCAGCACTTGGTATTTTCTTCTTGGAAGTTTTTCTTTCAGAAAAGAATCCTTACTTGATTGTTTTCCCATCTGAACTGATTCCTTCTCTAATAAATTTTAGAAAGTGGGGGGAAGGGGGTGGTGAATAACCCCATCTGGCAGAATACCCACTGATGCCGAGGCACGGAGAGACAGCAAACGTTTTAGTTGCACCAGGCAGGAGGAAGCATGGTGTTTATATGTTGGGGGATCTTAAACTCTGTGTTTTTCTTGAATAACTTTAAAGTGATACACAAAGACAAAATGTAACGTAGTTACTTTCCAAGAGGAGGTTAAATATTAAGAATTCAAAGTGGAGTTTTTAACGCTCAAAGAATTAAAGGGGGGAATGGGGGGTGAAATGGATAAAGGTAGTCAGTTATAAGCTTCCAATTATAAGATGATTAAGTCCTAGGTGTGTAGTGAAAAAAAAAAAAAGATGAATCTCATATACACACATTGCATTTTTTCCTAACTTTCTCTACCTACAAGTGTTTACCTTTGACTTCCAATGTCTTTATCTCTTCTTCTTTTCCCACTCAGTCCTCACAAAATGATTCCATTTGCTTTATCAGGTGGTACTTCTGCTGTTTCTTTAGGAGAATGTCTAGCTATTGAAGTCTTCTTTAGATACAGGCAAATATTTTGTTGTAAACATAACAACTGCCAGATTGTCTAGGTTTGTCCAGTGTGTGGTGTCTCTGCTGGCAGACACCATTTGTAACATTTGATGCAGTTTCTTTTGTGGAATATGATGAGACTCAGAAATAATATAGACACCTGCGGTGGTGCCTTCACTTAAATTTCAGTCATGTGGGTGGGGTCCTGTTAATAGAATTTTGTTTGCAAACCATGGCTCAAATGAGTCAGGAAACTAAGAAGATGCATCAGAGGGAAAAAAAAAATAACAGTGTTTTGTGCGTGAAAAATGATGCCGTCAGCTACTTTAATATTGAAGTAGCCAAATAGACCCTTTGTTCAGATGAGCTAACTTCTGAGCATTTACTAAACTTCTCTAGGTTTGAGGCAATACTCATTAATTGAGTTCCTAAAGAATTAATCATGGCACATTGTTACACATGAGCTATCCCCCCAACTTTTGCCTTTCAGAACACTGTGAGTCACAGCAAGCCCACTTTGAGGTTACCTGCCCATTGGTGGGTGTTACCCAGCATTGTCTTTAAATCCCCTTTGACCTGGTCATTCTTAGTGGCTGGGATCCTGCTGAGTGGTTGCTATGCCTAGACACTTCCCTAAGCCGGTATTGCTTCTCACTCCTTGAACTACCTTCCCAGCCCTAGTTTTGTCATGGCTGCTTGGCTCTGGCAGGGGACCTGTGGATTGAGGTCACTGTGCTTCACTGGGGGAAGGTTTGTTGCATCTTCCTTGGCCAATAATATCCCTTGGCCTCACTCTCACCATGGAACTGACCAGTCCTCTCTGGAAACTGACCTGTGCTTCATAGCAACCCACTTAACTGGAAACTAAGCTGTCTGTATAGGATTATCACATATATAAGTATTTTAGTGCAAACTACCATAGACTGGGTGGCTTAGAAACATTGTGGAGGCTGGAAGTCTGAGATCAGGGTGGAAGCATGATTGGGTTCTGGTCAGGCCCATTCTGTGATTCATAGATGGCTGTCTTCTTGTTGTGTCCTCACATGGTAGAAGGGAGCTAGCTAGCTCTTTGGCTTCTTTCTTAGAAGGGCACTAATCCCCTGTATGAAGGCTCCACCCTCATGACCTAATTAGCTCCCAAAGGCCCCACCTCCTAATACCATCACACTGGGGGTTATGATTTCAATGTTTGAATTGGGGGGGGGCGGGGACACAAATGTTCGGTCCACTGCAACAAGTGAGTTCAGTAAGTACATTGGGTGAGCAGACATGGTGGCCACATTCCCATCAGCTGTTGGGGGCTGGGGGTTGGGTGGGGGGGTTGATGTCTGACCTAAGACTAACTTCTTTTAGGTGTTCTCTGAAGGAGGAGTTCAGAAAGGTTAGCCTTCCTCATGGGGTGTCTAGACCTGCCTCCTTGACGCCCAGCCATGGCTTGTCTGGAAATGCACTGGTTTGTCTATGATAACCTGAGAGGTGGCTGTTTCTTCTTGGCCCCCACCTCCCCCATCACAGACCACCAGCCAGACGGAGCTAGAGAACTGGATCACTGCCATCCATTCTGCCTGTGCAGCCGCTGTCGCAAGGCACCATCACAAAGAAGACACGCTCCAACTGCTGAAGTCGGAAATCAAAAAACTGGAACAGAAGATAGATATGGACGAAAAGATGAAGAAAATGGGCGAAATGCAGCTGTCTTCAGTCACTGATTCAAAGAAGAAGAAAACTATATTAGATCAGGTAATTGTTCTTCCGTGTTTAGACGTGGGCGTAATCCTTAGGTCTTGAAAGTTTTTCTGCTGCCTTGGAATCGAGAAACATTATCGGTTATCTCACTGTCAGCCTGTCATCCCGACTGCTAAATTCTTTATTGTGACTGTCAGTTTTCCTCACCCGTTGTTCACAGTTGATTGTTATGAACTAAAGGGAACAATATTAAATTGAATGAAAGACAGAAATCTAATAGCAGAGCCCACCTGCTCCCACCAATGGCTTGCTGTTCTTGGGGATCTGTGTAATTGGAAAGTCTGCAATTTCATTCCCTGCGTTATCAGGTTAACTTGGTGCTTAGCTGTGATGGGGATTCGTTCCTGACTCCTCAATAAATTTAGACTTCTAAGTTTAGGGGAAAGGTAGAGTGTGTTTTAAAAATATATGTATAATTGCTGTATATGTGCACAAGTATGTTTCATGCTGAAAAGGAAAGATTTCGTGAGATAAGAGAGGACATTTTTGCCTTCCATTTAGTTGTTTTAAAGTCAGTGATAGCCACCTAGTAACACTTTGAAACTTTGCCTAATATGTTGGGAAATAATTATGTGAATAAATACTATTTAAATAATTGACCAGCATGTGATCTTCCATATTTCTTCTCTGTCTATTCTTTCCCTTTATTACCCGGTACTGTATTTTTTTTAAACAGAGGTAAAATTCACATAACACAAAATTAACCACTTTAAAGCGTACAGTTCAGTGGCATTTAGTACATTTACAGTGTTGAGTAACCACAACCTCTGTCTAGTTCCAAAACATTGTCATCTACCTCAAAAGGAAACCCCATACCTTTTAAGCTGTTGTTCCCCTCTGCCCCGGCATTCTGTCTCTATGGATTTACCAATTTCAGATGTTTCATATAAATGCACTTGCATAATATGTGACCTTTTGTGTCTCACATCTTTCAGTTAGCATAATGTTTTGGAGATTGATCCACATTTCAGTATGTATACTTCATTCCTTTTATGGCTGAATATTATTCCATTGTATGTATACACCACAATTTGTTTACGCATTCATCTGTTGATAGACGTTTGGGCTGTTTCCATTATTTGACTGTTGTGAATAGTGCTATGGATATGTGTTTACACTAACACTGTATTTTAAGTTGAAGTAAAAAGGTAGATATCAACCATTAATCAATAACCACATCATAGCTAACATCTCTGAGCCTTCACTATATGCCAGACCCAGGTCCCACACTTATTCTTGCATTATCTTATTCAACCATCACATCAGCCTCAGGAGGTAGGTATTATTTTGCCATTTTGAAAAATGTGGAAATATCTTGGATATATCCTCTGGTTGGAACTATGTATTCCAGAGTCTGGGTCTACACCATCTAGTTTTCCACTGTCCCACCCTGTACTCTCTACCACCCACCTCTTCGCAAAAGCTCTTGGCCTATTTGCCTCTGATTTTGAAATCACCTCGCTTTTCTTCTTCTCTGTCTTCCTATGAAAAACCACCTCTTGGTAAGTCATATAATTTTCCAGTGCTGGAAATCCTCCATTTTTTTACGTCTTCTGCCTTGGGTTTGTGGTCCAGAGCCTGGAGCTAATGGACCTATCATGGCCGCAAATGTGAAATCTATGATGGGAGAGAAGAGAGCAACTAAGGATATCTCTTCTATTTATCATACTGAATTTGTGGCTATAGATCTTTGCAGAAAAGCATGTAAGCTGTGGAAACAATAATACTTGACCTATTACCTAAGAAATTTAGGGTACCTGCTATTTACCCCTTAGGACTAAAATTAATACCTTTATAACAGAAATTTGTGTGGGATAAAATTAACATTTGTTTTCCCTTTTTCTCCCCACTCTTTTCCCATATTTTCACCACTGTAGATCTTTGTTTGGGAGCAGAATCTTGAACAGTTCCAAATGGACCTGTTTCGCTACCGCTGTTATTTAGCCAGCCTCCAAGGTGGGGAGCTGCCCAACCCTAAAAGACTACTTGCCTTTGCAAGCCGTCCAACGAAAGTGGCAATGGGCCGCCTTGGAATCTTTTCTGTATCATCTTTTCATGCACTGGTGAGTAGAAGCTAATGTATTTTTGAAAAATATTCATCTTGACTATTAATCCTGAGCCCGACTTGACAAGAGTCTCTGAAGTAGTTTTCTAGTTTACTGCTCTGTGTGGATTTCTGATATGTCCTCCCTCGGTCATGGATGCAAATCTTCACGTGAATCTATTCTGACATTTATTACGTAAGCCTCTCTTGATGGGCCTTTAATTATTGTGCAAAGAAAATATGAAAGGGATTACCTTAATAGATCTTTGCATGTGGTGCTTGTGGATAACTCATGTGATTTTTAGGCAGTGTCATGTTTTTAACCCCAATACATATATATTTTTTTAAATTTCATTTATTTATTTATGGCTGTGTTGGGTCTTCGTTTCTGTGCGAGGGCTTTTCTCCAGTTGCGGCAAGCGGGGGCCACTCTTCATCGCGGTGCGCGGGCCTCTCACTATCGCGGCCTCTCTTGTTGCGGAGCACAGGCTCCAGACGCGCAGGCTCAGTAATTGTGGCTCACGGGCCCAGTTGCTCCGCGGCATGTGGGATCTTCCCAGACCAGGGCTCGAACCTGTGTCCCCTGCATTGGCAGGCAGATTCTCAACCACTGCGCCACCAGGGAAGCCCCCAATACATATTTTTTATATTTACCTCATGGAAATGGTAAGTGGAAAGCTTTTTCTCTCATACATAAATGTGTTTTTTCTCTTTCTCACTTGCCCATGTGAAAACACGCACACCATATATTGAACATAGATCTCTTTGGAAATCTTCCTTTTCACTTTATTTTTTACCATGGTTTTGGTGACCATAAATACCTGATGCATTTGAAGAAGGCCATGACCTTCTGTGTTTATCAGCCCAACATATGTAGTTGCTTGGGGAAGAGAATTTTCATCTGACCTCCAGAGCGGCAGGTTGTGTAGTTGTATGTTTGCAATCTGTAATTTCATGTACTTGCTAAATTGCGAACAGCTTTATGTACTTTGGGCCCCTTTCTTCTCAAAAATTGCTCTGTGAGTAACATGGTTTTAGCCCATCCAAATCAACACCCACTTAAAATGTACTGCACCTTAGCACATTTGCTGTGAAATTAAATGTTAAGACCTAGGTTCCAGAAACCGCCTTGAAGAACCGTAGCTGTACAGCTCTTGGCTTGCCGTGTCAGCTGTACCCTTCAATTGAATTCAGAGCTGTAATTCAGTCAGAGCCGTTTGTATTCTTTATAAATAGATTAGCGTCATCATTCAGATAATTAGGGTAGATTTACATTTTTAAAGAAGTCTTAAACAAATTTCTGGAGTTATTAAAACTGGCATCCTGATTTGTTCTACTAATTACAGCTCAGCTCTTGGTCTCCGTGGCTACCACCTCCCCATTTAGCTATTAAGTCCTGTTTTTTAGTAGGGATGGATCAAAGTGCTGTGATGAATAAATCTGGCAAACAGTTTTCAGTTTGTGGCTCTCGGTCTGTTTCTGTGAGACCTGGACACCACTTTGTTACTTATCCGAAATCTCAGTTTGCCTGTTCCGCAAAAATATTGGGATAAAAATTCTTGTTTACCACACTGTGAGAATGTCATAAATTGAGGGAGCATTTTTATTAAGGAAGCTTATGATACCCATGATGTGGCATCAGTATTAATACTAAATCCCAAGCTATCCAAAAGGCTCTTTCCTTCTCCTGGGCTTGGTAGATAGACTTTGGAGAAAATAATTCTGCTGTCTACCTAAAACTTCTATGCCTTTATTATTTTTTTCAAAGCCATTGGAGCTAACCTCTCAGAGACGGGGAAGTAGAAGCCCCTGAATTACCCTTCCATAATTTATCTCCAGACCTTCTAATTTCCTCTATCTCAATATCTGTGATTTGCATGTACTTTTCTTTTGATGGGCAGGCTATTAAAATCTGACCAGCAGATGATGCGGGTGGGAGGGTTAGTAACTCTTTTAGGTTTATTTGGTCAGTGATTTTGAAGGAGAATATTTAATTCCATATGTGCCACTCTCTGTTCCTTTGTTCTTTTTTTTTTTTGCTAGCTGCAGCAGTGACATGATTCTGGGTGTGTATATGTCCTTGCAAACTTCTCTTTTCCATGAGATGTTTCAATCAGACAGATCAAGTTAAGCAAGCCTGTTGGGTATCTCTTCCTGTTTGTTGCTCTATCTCCTATAGAAGATCCTGGGCAGGGAATTTTTACTGTCTGATTTATTGGATGCTTATTTTTTCCTTCTCTCCTTGTCATTTGACCCCAGAGAATTTTTTTCTCCTTGGGGTTGAAACATTCTTCAATTTAGCCTTTGTCCAGACTTTTTTTTTCTTCTATTAAGTGGAGAGCATGGGAGGAGGAGGTGTGAGGGCAACAGGGCTAGAGGAGGAGATTTGAGCTACACTTTAAGTACCATTCACCAGGAGGGCTTCCCATCATGCTCAGTGATTTTCAGTAATTAACTGAAGGGTCCCCGCTGTACTCTTTGAAAGAAGGTTATCATTGTTCTTGTTTGCACAGATGAGCAGAATGATAGAGTAATCAGGTTCCGGCCACAAAGACAGGCATTGTCTGGGCCAAGATCATTGAGAAACTCTCCAGCTCTTGTCCAGCAGTTCTTTTGCCAGCTTTTTTTTCCCTTTTCTTCTAAATCCCTTTGCTCATTTTGAGTCATTATTGTCTTGGGAGCAGCAGTAACTTTTGCAGTTTACAAGGCCCCCAACAGTTTAGAGTAGTTACTATAAGAACCTTAAATAAAACAGTCCATTTGTTAAACAGACTAAACGAAACTGGTCAGCTGGTAACTGAGAGTATTTATGGTTGTTTGCATTTCTCTTCTGGACTGTGTTTTTCTAAAATTATACACGAAAGAGTTACTGTTTAATTGTTGTGGCTGTGGTATGTAGAATCTCTGCTTCCGCTTTTCGGTGTTTGTTTATTTATTCATTCAGTCAACAAATAAATGTGAGTGCCTGGCATATGTCAGTTACTGTCTGATTAGGGTTATAGCAGCGAACGACTCCAGAGTTCTTGTCCTATTGGAGCCTATAATTCTTGTGGGAGAGATGATAATAAAGAAGTAAACAATCAGGCAAACACAATTCAGATATTGATGTGTGCTATGACACACACACACACACACACACACACACACACACACAGAGTCAACGCTTTGTTTCCACGGGTTCTGCATCTGGGGATTCAACCAACCATGGATTGAAAATATTCAAAAAAAATAAACTACAAAAAGTTCCAAAAAGCAAAACTTGAATTTGCCCAACTATTTACATAACATTTACATTGTCCTTACAACTATTGACATAGATTTACATAGTATTAGGTATTATAAGTAATCTAGAGATGATTTAAAGTACACAGGAGATTGTTATGTAGGTTATATGTAAATGCTATGCCATTTTATATAAGGGACTTGAGCATGGGAGGATTTTGGTATCTTCGGGGGTCCTGGAACCAATTCCCCATGGATACTGAGGGACAGATGTGTGTGTGTTTGGGTATGTGTGTGTATCTGCCTACATGTATGTGTATATGTGTCTATTTATAAATATGAGACCACATGTATTTTTTTTTTCTAGAATTTTTAGCTTTAATACCATTTATACAGTGGTTCTTAGCATCATTTTGAGACGATAAGCTTAACTGATATTGACATAGTTATGTGAGCATCTATGTATGTCAGCACATTATCATTTATTCCTTTTACAACCTTTGTTTACCTTTAGCTTAGAAAGTGATGAAAATGGAGAAGAGAAAATGTTTACATATTTAACATAAACATGTGCCCTTTGTTGATTTTGTTCCCTACAACACCTTGAGTGTAATAGTGGGTTAGAACTCTTTCTGGGAGCGCTTTCCCACCATTGTCTTGAGTACCACATTTTCACATACCCTGATCTGGGTTTTCTTATGTGCTAGGCTGAGAAAATACAAGACCTCTCAACTCCCTCCTTTTCTTTTTTGTTTGGGACCAAAACTTTCCTAATACCCTCGTAGAGAAACTGTTTTGATTCCTGTTTTTGATAGACATGGGGGTCTTTGCCAATCTACCCATGGGGCTTCCAGGGTGTTTACCCTGTCAATACTGAAAACCCCAGAAGGGTGTGCCTTGTAACCAACGTGCTGACTGCTGGGGGGTCCCCTGTGTTAGCCAACAGTATTCATCCCTGAGAATGCTGCCAGCTGGCAGCCATCACATTGGGAGTTGACCGTGTGGGAATTTATGACAAGTAGGTTCCGAGATATACACCTCCAGCGACAAAGAGCAGGCGGGGAAGTTTCTAGTCCAATCGCTGTACCTCCTGACACTCCCTCTTTTGAAAGGAGAGCCCATGGGTGGCCTATTGAGACCTCCTAGCAGAAGTTCCCTCAAGTTCCTGGGACTTTGCTCACAACCTGTAGTATAAAGTTCAAGCCTGAAGGATTGCCTGGGCAGACTATATGGCGTTCTCATAGAGATCCTGCATATGCCTGAGTGGCGATCACAGTGGCAGATTTAGATTTGGCATGTTCCCTTCTGCAATACTGAACTATTTGTCTGGGTTGCTGGCACCTTGCAAATATCTCAACAGAGTTTAGCTTCCTTTTTAAAAAAAAATTGCAGTTTTTTTTCCCGAAGTTAAAATTTGTTTTAATAAAAAGATGCATACCGTATTTTAAGTGAAAATGACAGAATTGCCAAATACGTTTAGTACATTCCCATTTTTTGTAAAAAGATTATATAGATATTTGCTTGGAAATAATGTCTGGAAGGATGTAAGCAAAACATTAATAGTGGTAGTTTTCATGTTTTGGGGAAGGAGGAAAGTGAAGGATAATGGAAAACCCCCTCCCTTCAAGGACCATTTCTAGAAATTACAAATAGAGTAAGTCCCCTACGTACAAACGACTTCTGTTCCAAGAGTGCATTCGTAAGTTCAATTTGTTCGAAGTCCAACAAAGTTAGCCTAGGTACCCAACTAATACGATTGGCTGTATAGCACTGTACAGTAATAGGTTTATAATACTTTTTTAAAATTTCATTTATTTATTTATTTATTTATTTATTTATTTATTTATTTATTTATTTATGGCTGTGTTAGGTCTTCGTTTCTGTGCGAGGGCTTTCTCTAGTTGCGGCGAGTGGGGGCCACTCTTCATCGTGGTGCGCGGGCCTCTCACTATCGCAGCCTCTCTTGTTGCAGAGCACAGGCTCCAGACACGCAGACTCAGTAGTTGTGGCTCATGGGCCCAGTTGCTCCGCGGCATGTGGGATCCTCCCAGACCAGGGCTCGAACCCGTGTCCCCTGCATTGGCAGGCAGACTCTCAACCACTGTGCCACCAGGGAAGCCCCTATAATACTTTTCACACAAATAATACATAAAAAACAAACACAAAAAATAAAGAAAACATTTTTAACCTTACAGTACAGTACCTTGAAAAGTACAGCAGTGCAGTACAACAGCTGGCATCCAGGGGCTGGCATCGAGTGAACAGGCAAGAGTTACTGACTGGAGGAGGGAGAGGAGGTGGGAGATGGTAGAGCTGAAGGATCGTCAGCAATAGGAGACGGAGGGCTGCAATTTTACTCACACCTGATGTTGATGGCTCAGGTTCTGGTTCCTCGCTGGAACCAGATGCACGTTCGCATCTTTGAAAGTTTGCAACTTGAAGGTGCATATATAGGGGACTTAGTGTAACCCTTCTACTTCCGCTTGACCAGAACTTCATCACAAGCCCATGCCCTGCTACAAGGAAAATAAGTCCACTTCGGGCAGCCAGATGATCAGCTGTATTTGGGGTTTCTCTGACTAAGGCAGAAGGGACATTGATATTGGGGGACAGCTATCACTTACCTAATAAGGAAAGTGATTTTATGTAATTCTGAGAAAACTAAATAGAAGAGATTGGTAAATTTAGATTCAATATGGAATCACAGGAACCAAAATGTGCTGCCTTCACTATTTTTGCTGACACTCAGCCGTCATTTTTTGTTAGAGTGAAGAAACAACTCTGTACCATTTGGAGAGAATCTCAAGAAAGTTGGGTTAATTTAACTTGATGCTGGAGTTCAGGAATGTGACCAGAAGGATATCTAATTCTTGGAAACCTAGCATACATTCTATTACTATTTTACGTATTTTTACTGATGTTTTCAGTCAGTGATTGAGTTTGCCAACCTTGCGTTTATATTTTGAATCTAGGAAGGGCCCTCAGAGTCCCTATATGTGTAAGTCGTGGATGAAATGCTTTGGGTGGTGGGGTCAGGGTTGGCTGGCATGAGGGGGAAGGAGCTTTTGGAGGGTGGGACTTAGAGGGGGGCTTGGGGAACAGGTGAGTGGTCTTGACACATCTCTTGTTGATGTCCCCTCTTGCCGTTCCTCAGGTGGCCGCTCGCACTGGTGAAACTGGAGTCAG
The DNA here is from genome assembly GCF_009873245.2 of Balaenoptera musculus. Taxonomy (NCBI): domain Eukaryota; kingdom Metazoa; phylum Chordata; class Mammalia; order Artiodactyla; family Balaenopteridae; genus Balaenoptera; species Balaenoptera musculus. The sequence goes on along the minus strand of NC_045788.1, from coordinate 131,359,057 downwards.
AAGACGTACTCAGGCCATGTCCAGATCTGCCAGCAAGAGAAGGAGCAGGTTTTCTTCTCTTTGGGGTCTGGACACTACCTCCAAAAAGAAGCAGGGACGCCCAAGCATCAATCAGGTAGGTTCCAGGGTGGATGAGAAAGCAAGCGTAGATTGCTTCCACGGACATCTCACTTTGGGGTGTGCGTGTGTGTGCATTGTTTCTTGAGTGATACTGAGCGTTACGTCACGTCAACTAGCTGACGCAAAGAAGTTAGTTGTGCTAGATGCTTTAAATAGATAACGTATACCCATAACATTGAACTCTGCTATTAGTCTATCACCAAGCTCCAGTCTCCCACCTGCAACCTTTCCAAACCCTGGGTAATTACAGACGTACTGAAAGTGCACTTCTTGCTGAGTTTTCAGAAGAAAAGCAGGGCTTCATTGATGAAGCCAAGTGGGCACCTGAGCAGTCTTTTAAGCTGCCTCTGGCGCTGGATCAAAGGCAGCCTCCAGGGAAAGCTGATTGTTTCTTTGCCCTTGACTTTTGGGGGTTGACATTAAATGGGCAGTTCTTCTGCCTACTTACATCAGGAACCAGGAATCCAAGAGCGCTCACTCACCGCTGTGACTCCCTTCTACTACCCAGGTGCCAGGACTTGAAGGGGACCTACCTCAGTGCATCATGAGTGGCACCACCTAGGGTGCTGCATCATTGGGCCTCTGATAACCAAATGCTCTGACCTCGTTGCTTTGACTTTTTTACTAGCTAAGGCCACTTTCCTGCTGGAGCTACTTCTGGGAAACTGTCTTTCCATTGTCATTGTCATCTGTCTTCTTTGGCTTTGAAAAACAAGTGGCTCCAGAGCTGCTTCAGATTTTAAGGACTGGAAGAACATAGACATTTGTCTTTCAGGAGAAGGAGAATGTCCCATCCATGAGCTGTAGAGGCACTGAGCATTTTGAGGTCATGACTAGGATTGCCAATTTGACCTATTCACTCTGAGTCTGTAGGCAAAGTGAGAAGTCCATTGACTGACTCAATAAAAAAGATCTCATTATTTGTTCGACCAGTTCAGCCATTAGTTTACTTAAGAACTGACATTTAAAAAATAAATTAATCGTGAAAGCTGATGTACTACATCCTTAGCTGACCACCACACTCATCGTTTCCACCTGGAGTGTCTGGACCCTTGGTGGAACTTGCAGGGAACCCGATGAGCCAATGGGAAGAGCCTGAGCAGTCATGCACTTTGTTCTCTGGTCTTTGGGGAGAGTAGAGCATCGTCAAGTTTGCTACCTGGGGTTTTGCTTCTGTGTAAATCCGAAGAAGAAACTGTTTGGAGGAAAGTCGATATTTCATCGGAAAAATCGCACAAGAGACTTGATGGCTCTTGATTAAACCGGCAAAAGGGTGGCATTAACAATCAGCATTTCCCCCCTTGTTCCAGGAGGTGGTGGTGTCATTTTGTGTGCATCATTTGGCAGTGCAGGTGACTCAGACCAACACTGTAAATGTATGTCAGGGTTCGCAGCTGGAAGTTTGGGTTGAATTTCTCTTCTATTAAAAGCCTTAGTTCATTTGTGTGCTTCTACTTTATGGGTGCCCACTTATGTTACAATCCGTTGCTGCTGAAACTGCTGAAACATATGCCTGAATTTAAATGAATCCAAGAGAATGTTTTAACTTTTTCTTTTAATCAAAGGACCATGTAATGTCTTACAAACAATTCTTGTTATTCTCTCTTACAGTAAGAGTTTTAAAAAAACCTCTTACTTAGCCGTAAGTATACCAATAGAAAGTTACTTGTTAATTTAGCACTTTGAAATGGATAAAAATTGTATGTTTCTATATATCTCATTTGCATTGGGGCAAAGACTTTTTCTTAACCATGTATATTATACCAACCATACACAATCGGTTGAGAGCAAATATATGAAATTTTCCCATGTGTTTAGGTTTTGACTCCCTAGTGGCATTGGTACCCTGATGTGATTTTAGTCATATCTTTAAGTTAGCAGGATTCATTAAATTTCAAAGGATAGTCAAGTTTCTATTTTTTAAATAAGAAACTTTTCCTTGGTGTTATGGTAATATAATTATAAACATATGTTCTCAGGTTCTGAGGTAAAAAGTAAACTAATTATTATTGATAAGTTTCTGATTAGGTATGTGATGCTATAGCTGAAATTCTTCACTGTAAATGAATCTGGTTCATTGCATTTGCAAGTTTATTTTCTTTAAATTTAGATGAATTATCCAGATCTAAAGCCAATTTAAAAAAATTGTCCAAGACGTGGGAAGTGATCTGTTACAGATAGAGGGATGTTTTTCGTGGTCTTTTGGCTAGTAAATTATTTTACCTGCTTCAGGATTTGATGTAAGAGTATCTGAAACTTCTGTAATGTTTTCTAATAGTCAGGCCTGTTTTCCATCCCCCTTCTCATGCTTCATTTGCCCTTTTGCCCAGATTTCTTTTTAAGATGATACTTTTGTGTATGCAGGTGTTCGGTGAGGGAACTGAGGCTGTAAAGAAATCTTTAGAGGGAATATTTGATGACACTGTTCCAGATGGCAAGGTAAAAATAAACACATGTTCCTTTTCTAAAAGTACCACAAATACATCAACATTACACAATGCAGTGGTTTCTTGGGATCCTAAAATTAAGTATACTCAGTATTAAAAACTGAAATGATCGGTCCTTTAAAATTATGTAACAGGTCGAGAAGAGATGGAAAACTTGATAACAGTAAGAATATTCTCCTGCTGACATAACATTTTCAATAATTACCATTTGAATGTTGAAGTTTCCATCTAGAATATAAGAGGAAATTGGGGTACTGGGTAGCAGAATATTTTATGCCATTGTTAATTCCTCTCATATACAGCTTTCTTCTCAAGAGGTGAGTTCTTACTGCCCTCCCTCTCTACCCACACATGCTGCTTTTTTGCTTCAATTAATTTCAAAGAACTGTTCTGATAGTATGTTCTTTAAAAGAAAAATGCATTTGCCTCCCAAGACAAGCATTCGATTAAAGATCCCCAGACTTGATTCAACCTTGTGCTTGGATTTAAAAGGGTCTTTCAAACTGCTCTGATTGAAAGCCCATAAAGAATATTGATTTTTTTTTTTCTAGGCCACTTTTTTTCAGCCTCTAAATAAATGGACACTCCTCGTTTTAAAGACCCTAATGATGATGCAAGTGGCCTCTTTGCTAGGGGCAGTGGGGGGATTCTGGTGTTGATAATGTGGGCTTGGTATGATCCTCTGGTTCCTGGACTCAGAATCAATTTGACAAGAGTTCAGCTCTCGGTTGCCGTGCAGCCAAGCAGTGGCTTGCCCCTCGTTCTAGATGGAGCTGAGCCTCCACAATCAGAGTGTAGTAGGGGAGTTCTGGCTGTTGCGGGGAGGGGGGATAAGAGTGGCCGTGGACAGGCCTTTTCTCCCTTTGATACCTAAACTACTGCTGGATTATGTCATCGTGGATATAAAGGCTGCTGTCCTTGGAAATACCCATCCATAGCACTCTCTTTGAGCATCTGTTTCTGATGAAATTAAATTGCTGTTCTTATGTGCAGTCCAAGCATAGATGTTTTTGATGTTCATGTAGTCATTTCTGAAGTTAGCTAATTCATCTTGCATACCATTATTAGTGCACTTTTAATCTTCCCCAGGCACACAGATCCTGGAAACTGCAAAAGTTGTTCCATTGGATTTCTGTGTCGCTTTTGTGTTTTTCCAAGATACCCCTTTATCCTCCTCCTTGGCTGGAATGCCTTGTTCTCAAAGAGCAGGTTAGGTGCAAAATTTGGGCTGATGTAGTGCTAAGGGCAGTTACTTAAGGTGGCATGTGGGGACAGAATGGGAAGATTCCAATTATAGTTAATGGGATTTGGGCAAGTTGATTGCGTTCTGACGGTTCCTTCCCTGGGGTTCAGTTTATCTATGAAAGCCACACCATTCAAAGGCAGAGCTGAAATTGTCTTCTCAATTGAATTTAGTTTAGTAGCCTTTACAAAAATATTTTCCCCATTCTGGGATCTGTTCTTTTTACGTATGGAAGTTGTTATGTTACTACTTCTCAGCCTTCGTTTGGAAACTTGTTTCTTATAATTTGCTGATAGCACCAAATTTTCAGTAATCTGTAGATATGTATTTACCAATCCGTGGCCTGGATGTAAACCACATTTTGAGCATCAGTATTATTTTTACATTGCTAAAATCTAATGGAATGATTTCTCTGCTTATTTCAGAGAGATGAGGCTCCTAATATTTCATCCATCTATGGAGTGTTTTTAGCTTTAGCTGTTTAGCTGGCTTAGATATAACCCAGCTGCTGGAGTGTATACGTAGGACACGGCTCCTCCCACCCTTAGAAACTTGGTGCTACTCCCTGATGTAGAGGATGGAGTGATGGCAACAGCCTAAGAAGGCCAGAGAGCTCATCTTTGAAGTTCTCTGAGCCTCATCTGGGAATTGAGACTGTCTCTCTCCCAGAGTTACACCAGATGTCAAATGTGAGCACAAAAATGGTGCTGCTTATCAATAGGTAATGCTAGAACATCATGTTTTCTTTAAAAATTTCTTTGGAGCCTCGTGGTTGCCTTTGAAACATATAGCTCACATGGTAGATAGGCTTTGCTGGAGGAATCTCAGCTCTAAATTTAAACGGGTTTGTGGAAGAAATCATAGCAATAAAGCCGAACCGAATGGATAGCCCATTTCTTTCTTTCTTTTTTTTTTTGCATTTCTTTCTTTCTTCCAATTTTGAAACCCACTCAATCATGCAATGCCCACCCGTGGAGGCCGTGGATCAGGTGTGAGGTCTGTCTCTTTTCTGAGACATCTTGCCTACCTCCGGAAAAAGCTCCCTTCTCTATAATTTCTTCTTTTCTCGGAGGAGCTCCTCTGTCCTTCACCACTACCACCACTTCTGCCCTGGGCCCTTTTCACTGGAGTGGATAATTCCTGTGTGCCATCTGGGGATCTAAGATCTTGAGAGACTAACTTGCTGCTCTGCTAACTTTATTTCTTATCGTAGAGGGAGAAAGAAATGGTCTTACCCAGCGTCCACCAGCACAACCCTGACTGTGACATTTGGGTCCACGAGTATTTCACTCCGTCCTGGTTCTGTCTGCCAAATAATAAGCCAGTCCTGACAGTCGTCCGGCCAGGGGACACGGCCCGGGACGCCCTGGAGCTGATCTGCAAGGTATGAGGCTACTTGGGGTTGTTTTCTTGAGAAGAACAGAATGCAGTGGAGGAATCCATGAACACTCAGAAGCGTGTGGCAGGGGAGGGTACTTTAAAGAACATCTCCATTTCATTTCAGAGCAGCTTTGGATTTCTTTGTGATAATATGCATAATAAATGGAAGTGAATTCTTCAGCGCTGGGAGGAGAGGAATTCTTTTAAGTAGCTTCTTTCAACATGTGTACTTGATAGATTTGTGATAAGCATATTACATGCTCATTGCACAAGTTTTAGAGAATTCAGGTAAAGAACAAAGCAGAAAATTAAGGCACCCTTACTTACAATTCAGAAATCACCTCAGTGAACATTTTGGCATCATATTATGTGCACTATTTGTAACCTGCTCTTTTGACAGTAACTCATACACAGGCATCTTTAGGGTAGGGGAAAACTGAAATAATAAATATAAATTTGACCTCCATGATGAGAAATTCCTCTTCCTATGAACATACAATTAGCCTCTTTTGTTTTTTAGAGACAAAATGATTGAGCTCACTTCCTCTGTTTTTACCTTACGCTGTAGAAACTTCTTGATCTTTTTCAAGGTAATCCCTGTTTCTTTTTTTTTTTTTTTTTTTCCTGAAGAACAGCTGGATGAATTGGATTGCCTTGAGTGAGGGAAGGGAAAGAGGAAAGAAAGGAGCTTTCCTAACATGCCTGTTTTTCTTTTACATTATTAATAGCATTAATAGTCTTATTTAGTAGTCATATCAAGTCTGAGCAAGAACGATACGTCCCCATTGTACAGATGGAGAAAGCAAGGCTCAGAGAGCCTTAGTTCCTTGCCTGAGTTCACATCACAGTCATAATCACTTGCAAAGGAGGTTTTGAATCCGTATCTGGCTACTCCAAACTTAGATGTATCCCTTTGTGCCAAGTGGATGGTCACAAGAACTGTCAGTCGTCAGGAAGGATGGTCCGTAAGGGGTGGAAGAATCTAGAATATATTCTTAGGGGAGTGAAATGGTCTTCTCTGAGGCCACTAATGGGAAAGTGGAAACCTTTTCTGTCATCATTTTATCCTAGAAGAAGCTGGATGAATACAGTGATATTTTTGGACCTCCTCATTCAACACAGTGGTTTATAAATGTGGAATAACTTTCACTACCTCAGTTCTATAATTCTGCAATCGGCAATTTTTGTTCTTAAAAAAATAAATCGCTAGGGCTTTGATAAAGGAAAAATATGGCTTCATATGAAGGAGAAATGGAACACTCTGGCTCAGATAAGCCTGTTGGATCGTCTTCTGTGGAGGAAAAGTAGAAGGACCATTTGTTTCAGGACAAAGCTACAATCAGCTCCCACATGGGTGTTAAAAATAAATGACGCACTCTTGCATGCTTTGACTCCTTCATGTACCCGCATTCTAGCTTTTTAAAGATAATGGTATTTCTGTTCACATTTTTCATTTTAATTACTTAACAAAATTGGTCTATTGAGGATTTCTGCATTCTTTTATTTATAGATTAGCACGATTCTTTAGAGACCCATTAATATTCTGCAGAGCTGTGGGAAGTATTCTCAGAACTGCAGCTGAAGGTGTCAGAAGTAGGACTCCGGGCTTTTTGTATAAGCCAAACTCTGGAGGGTCCTTCCAAGGAGTTGCATTGCTTTGGAGCCTCCTGTGTACATTGGCTTTAGACTCCAGCAGGTATCAGAGGGTAGGTCAGAGTTTAGCAATAAACATTGATTGGTGGAAAATTGAATAGTGAGTGGGGAAAATAGTGATTTTAGGTACTTTTCAAGCTTTTGCTTTGATAGAAACTAAGGGAATCAGGGAGGAATAATACTGTCGTGGCAACTTAGAGACCATCTTTAGATAATGAGTTAGACCAGTTCCCCTATAAAGGGTTTATTTCTGTCACTTGACAGGGTTTTAATGGCATCATTACGACACACATCCCTTTTTTTAACAAGAAAAGGTCATCCCACCCAGTTTTTCCTGAATCCTCAGGTTTTTTCCCCAAAAACATAGAAATAAAGACAAAAAAAAAAATAAGGTGTGGAACAAGCTTACATCTCTTGAGTTTAAAAACAGAAAAATTTTGTGTGCACTTTAAGAAATTGATGGTCTCCAGAAAAGCACCCGTGTAGGATAAATTATATAGTGTGCTTGGAGCCAGGTACCTTCTAAAGCTTGCTGCTTCTTTGGAAAACACTTTACTGTAATTAGTGGAGCCGATTTTATTCTTCAGAGGGAAAGAGATAATGGGGAAAACAGTGCCACATGTTATTAATGATCTGATTAATGTTGAGTGATTTTTTTTTTCTCTTGGAGGAGGGACTGAAAACAACGGTGATTGTCAGAATGTCTGTCTTTTATTTCTTTATTGTCATTCTCAACGTTGGTGATGGGTGCTTTCTCTAATATTTAATAATCAATCTTTTTCTTCTGTCTCTTGCATTCAGCCATTCTCTTTCCTATTCTGTCTGATCCACATCATTTCACATCAGTTTGTCATCTGCCATCCGAGCACCAGTCAAGTTCTGGTATAGTAACTGTTTCAAGATCTACATTTCATGTTCAATTCATGTTATGAGTGTTATGAAAGTGATTGTTGCTAAATATAGCAGGTAACCGTGTTGGCCTATGGGTTGTGGACATATTCTGATCATTGCAGTTACTAAAATAATTGCAAAGAAATTCATTTATTCATACTCATTGTTATTGTTCACATGTGACCATGGGCATTTATTTCATGGCTTCACTCTGTAGACCTGTGGCTTTGGATATTCTAATAACCATGGGCATTAAAAACAATAAAAATCACCTTGAAGGGGAGGATAAGTATTTCGGAAATTCTGCAGTAGCACTTTGTGTGTGTGTGTGTGTGTGCGTGTGCGCATGCGTGGATCTCTGTATGTCCTAACTGCATGCGTTTATGTTTCCTGAAGAAGTTTGATTGAAATGGAAGAATATGAGGAGAAATGGAAGAGAAAAACATTGGTGGATTTCAAGATCATGTTATTCTCTGTTTTAATGGACTCAAACTATTTATTGAAAAGACCTACATGATGTTTTGTTATTTCATCCTTTGAAGGAGTCATAGGAAGATGAAAATTTTTTAAAACATGCCAACTAAACAAATAACATTTGTCTTATGGTATGATTTGGGATTGCATTGTCTCAAAATGAATCAAATGCTTTCTACGTAACTTAAGTAAATGAACATTGGAAAACAAATTTGGACCATTTAAGTTGTTTTCCCAGCTGAATTTCTCTTGCGTTGTAATTGAACATTTTACAAGTGTAAAGCAGGCCAAATCTTTAGAATTACTACCTAAAAAATATTCATTAATATTTGGAATTTTTCTTGCACATAGATGGATTGTGAACGTGGTAAGTTGTTCAACCTGCCTTGATACTGACTTGTAAATATTGGAGGAGCATGAAATTCTTGAGAGTTCCGATGATCTGATTTAGTTAATTCATTAGGATTTTCCCTTTATGTTAGACCAGCCATGACTAATGGGGGCTCATAATTGAGAAACATTTACCAAAATGATAAGACACATGGGTATATTGATCCAAAGTCCCATTTTTAAGGTAACTGTTTACTGACCAAACCACGGGCTCTTGGGTTACAAATAAGATCATTATAATTTTTATGTTTGTTACATGTGCTCATTTTTATTTTTCAAAGTTATCAAGACATTGTAACTTAAGGAAGTTTGAAAAATACAGTGGTGGAGGGGAGGACAGACGGCCAGAACCACCCTTATTCCTGTTGCTCTGTTCTCTTTGCTTTGTTTAACACTTCAAGGTGTCGGCCGTTGTTTGGCGTTCTCTGTGCATCTGTATAAATGTTTTCAGCATGGAGCATTTAAGGGATGATGTCTCCATCAGGACCACCTTAAGACGTTTGGTGCCTGCCCGTGGCACCAAACATCTCTCTTTCTCACTGAGGTTTCAGGAGCCCGAAGCTTCTTAGGTGAGGTGGCTGTTTGGGTCTGGTTTCCAGAAGACTGTCTAAGTGGCAGCCCCATTGGGAGTGTCTACAAAGTGTTGATTAATGATGACGATAAGGTTTCCACGTGGATTTGTTCCTGTTGACCAAGACCCCATGAAGTTTCATTTCTCTTTCCCTCCCACCTCAGTTGGAAACAGATGGTGAACCAAAATATTTTGCTTCTAATTAAAGATTTCAGTGGGGATCTAGGTCGGTGGGAAGCATTTGCAGCTTTTATCTCTGTGAGGGAAACTTTTCTTGCTTATCGTAGCACCCTAAGTATTATTATTTTGTTGTTTGTCTCGGCGGCTCTTTGACAAGCAGTAGGTAGCACACTTTGAAACTTCCCTACTTTTGCTTCCCTGGCTTACCCATCCACCCTGGGTATTTGACATCAATGATCTGGGTCTGGCAGACACTGAGCATTTGGTTTTCAGTACCGACAACGAAAACCCGAAAGCCAGGTGCAAGGAAGGTGCTGCCTCAGTGGTGCCTGTGTTCGGACGGTGGGCTTCAGACTATCACGTTAATCAGAATAGGATACACGTTGGAGGTTCCCGAGAATCACTATAGACAACTTCTTTATCATTCTGCTAGGCGTTTAGAACAAACTCACTTCTACTTTCCATAACTGTGCTTTTCTCTAATGCAGGATCCCTGTCTTGGATGTGTGTTTAATTACGAGGCAAAGTCACCACTCTCCCCAACTTCCATGTTCTGCAAGCCCCTTCCCACACTCCTGAAGACTGCCTCACACAGTATCTGGCACACTTCAGAATTTGTTAGGTGTAATTGAATGACTATTATTGGAATAATTATTAGAATGTTCTTAGTTTGGTTTTAAAATTTGGGGCCGGGGGGAAGAAGGTTAACAGAAACAGCATTCAACCAGTGAAAAATTAACTTCACTTATTTTGAAATAATTCTCATCAGTTGAGCTTTTGGTGTGAAGAGATTTTATGTTTATGAAAAACTTCAAATTTACAAAGAGTAGAGAATAATGTAATAAACTTCTGTGTCACCATCACCAAGGTTCTATAATATCAAATTATGTTTCATCCATTTACTAACTCACTCCCACCCCCTGCTCTGAATGATTTTGGAAGCAGATTCCAGACATAGTATCTTTATCTACTAGTACTTCAGGATAAATCTCTAAAAGATAAGGATGCTTTAAAAAAAAGACTTGATGGAAACATTTTCTCTCTAGCAATACATTTTCATCTTGCCATGTAACTTTTGAAGAGCATTTTTTTCTTTTTTCCTCTGCATCTTCTTGAATGTGAATTGAGGATGTTAGTTATAAAACCATGTTTCCACTGTTGCCTTTTCCACAAAGTTAATTCACGAATGACTTCCTAGATAGAAAAAAATCATTTGACCCATCCTGACCAGTGGAGAAGGCCTGGAAATTTCAATCCTTAACTGCTTTAGAATTGTTTTCTTTGGGCAAGTCATTCATTATGTTTCCAAAGTTGGACACATGCCTGTCTTCGCTGGCCCCGGAGGGAGTCTCACTCGGGGTGTATATAAATAAGACTGAAATCCAAATGCCTTGTCTATACACCGACTCACTTGCAAATGAACTGTGAACAACTGTCCCAGTGTCCCCATGTGGTTAAAAAAATAAGTTTGCCTGGGCACAGCTTTCTTCTGTCACTGTAAATCCTTCCTTGCCTTTCTTGTCACTTTTCTTCTCTCATCACCTATGTATGTTGGAAATTATGTTTAAAGGCCTTTTGGGTCTGATAGGTTTTCTTGCAAACCCAGTGTTGAAGAGCGTAATGGATCAGATAGGCAGAAGTGAGGATGTGACTTTTTTGTTTCCATTGATCATAAGATACCCATGGGCTATTATTAATATAGTCAATGAAAATTAAAGTTTGGGTTTTGGGTGTAAACCTTGTAAGAAGTATAGAAATTTTATACCTCCCTTCAGTAGCAAATCACCATTATTCTCGGGAATAGATGACAGTGTATCAGTGGAAAACTAATTATGTCTATTTACTGTTGGAAAGACATTTTCTCTTCTCCTCTTTTTTTTTGTTTTGGTCCCAGGCACATAGACTGGATTATTCTGCTCATTACCTGCGCCTGAAATTTCTAATAGAAAACAAGATGCAACACTACGTGCCAAAGCCCGAGGAGGACATTTATGAGCTGGTAATGTTTTATGTCTATTGTCCAAGTACATTCTGTAGGAGACTACTTTTAAATTATATGTGTGCTCATGCTAATTGTGGTTGGTGGAGTGGAACAAATTCTAAAATAAATGAGCCTCCTTCAGCGCTCTTGAGTTTGTGGAGATGGCCTTACGTATCACAATATTTTTGCAGAGTGAAAATGCCACCTTAGTTTATGCAGGGAACGATGCTGTGCCATCATGAAAAATTGAAATCCAGAACTGACTCTCAGATAGAATTTTAGTTATTATGCCTAGCTTTCCTTGTAGCTTTGACAGTCTTATGTTTTAAATGGGTGACTCAAAGGTGAGCTGGCTGTTGTCAGATAAAAAGTACTAACTCCGATTTTGTCTGACTTCTCCCTGCATGTTGAAATTGGTGGGTGAAATCCTGTTGGGTGAAAAAGCTGCCATCTAATTATGTGTCCTGGCCTTTTGGAATTGTATTTATTATATAGATTCTTGGGCACACTTACGTGGGTTTGAGTTTCATGATGGGACTTGGGTTCTGAACTGGATCTGGATTTTTATATTGACTCTGTTGCTTACTAATTATGTGGTCTTGGCAAAAAAAAAAATGAGGTGATAATACTTTCTAGGATTTTGCAAAGATTAGAGATAATGGTTCACATAGTAGATGCTCAGTAAATTGTTGTCATGGTAACATGGTAAAATAATGACGAGTTCCTTTTTTGTTAGCCAAAGGGTACGTTTTTCAGTTCCAGGAAAGAAACATTTTGGGAGCCAGGCCCCCTCTCTTGGAGTTTGTTCTTCTTTCTCTGCACTTAGTCATTCCTCTGGGGGCCACGTAGCTTCTTGCCATGGATCTGTGAATGATAACAGTATGACTTCAGACAGCCTTTCACCACAGAAAACAGAACTGAAAATTGAAACCCGTATAGTCTCTTTTTTGAAAAGGGGAAGCGTGATTTAAAATTTAGTATGTTTAGTAGGGAATTTTGTTTCTAATCAATTTTTTTTGAGGTTTACTTTCTCTACAATAAAACATCAATTTTGAGCACACAATACGATGAGTTTTGGCAAATGTATACAGACAGTTGTGTTTCCAGCACTACAGTCATAATTTAGAACTGCGGTCCCCAACCTTTTTGGCACCAGGGACAATTGTTTCATGGAAGACAGTTTTTCCACAGACCGGGGGGTGGGGGATGGTTTCAGGATGATTCAAGCGCATTACATTTATTGTGCACTTTATTAGTCTTACTTTGTAGTATATAATGAAGTAATTATACAACTCACCATAATGCAGCATCAGTGGGAGCCCTGAGCTCGTTTTCCTGCAACTAGATGGTCCCATCTGGGGGTGATAGGAGACAGTGACACCCGAAGTCTGTTGCTTATGTCTAGTCTACTCCATAAGATGCAGCTTAATTGTCACTTGCCACTCACTGATAGGGTTTTGCTATGAGTCTGCAAGCAATTGATTTATGATGGTCTCTGTGCAGTCAAACCTCTCTGCTAATGATAATCTGTATCTGCAGCCACTCCCCAGCCCAGCATCACCACCTCAGCTCCACCTCAGATCATCAGGCATTAGATTCTCATAGGGAGTGTGCAACCTAGATCCCTCACATGTGCAGTTCACAGTAGGGTTCGAGCTCCTATGAGGATCTAATGCCACCGCTGACCTGACAGGAGGCAGAGCTCAGGCGGTCATGCGAGTGATGGGGAGCGGCTCTAAATACAGATGAAGCTTTGCTTGCTAACCCTCCACTCACCTCCTTCTGTGCGGCCCGGTTCCTAACAGGCCGTGGACCGCTCCTGTTCCGTGGCCCGGGGGTTGGGGACCCCTGATTTAGAACATTTCTATCATCTTAAAAACTTCCCTCATGTCCCTCTAAGTGTTTTTAATGAAATATAAGAGAGGGTGTGCTTTTATTATACTCTTATCATGTCACGAAATAGAAGAACGAAATGACCATTTTCAACCATCACTTAAATCACTAAGTTTAACACAGAGGAGGAGGGTGCTTTTAACAGTGGCTGATTTATTTTTTTCTCTGGCATGGGGAAAGCCCTGACTTTGTGCTCTGTGAGTAGAGGAGAGAAAACCCTTTTTCTTACTTAAGAAAGGAAAGTGCTTTGCTGGTAACACTGGAACAGCTATTAGATCGTATATTTTGCATTTCAGAGTTAATGAATCTTTTGTGTCCTAAATGACAGGGATCACGCCTAAGCAACTTCCATGTCCTTCATATCTTACACACAGTACATGCTTAAGACATACCTTTTGAAATTATATTGACTCCCTTATTATTTTTAAGTCTTGGCCATTGTGCGGTCTCATCCAGTATAGGAGACTAAGGTGTGCCACACTTATTCTGTATCTACACTGCTATATACATATTATAATTACAATTATTTAAAAAAAGAATCTAAAATACAGAGAGATTATGGTATTCTTTCTTGCCCTGTTACAGAAGGTCTCCAACTCTGAGATTCCTGAGGAAGTAAATGCCATAGTCTTACTCACTTTACTGTTCAGATTGTGAGTGAGTATTGCTCACGGTCACCTCTTGTTTTTACCAAGATTTTAAACTTTTTTGTTCTTAGGATATCTTTGGCAGCCTGGTAAAGCCCCTAAGTCCCATATCAGAATAATGTTTTCAATTGCATGAAATATATAGAATACATAGGATTACCTATGGCCTAATTGTGTTGAAATAGTTATCAGAAATATTTTTTAAATTATAGATAATATACGTGCTTACTTATTAGCTCATTAAATAACAAGACCCAGCGTAGGTCTAACACCTGCCACTGTTCTGGAGTGGTGATGCGCATAACTGGTATTTTGAGATACTAGCAGCAACTAGAATGTGGTATAAAAATAACTGTGATTTCTGTTTCTGACAAGGTCACAGGCATTGCTCATATTGCCGTGTTTGTTGCCTCCGTTCATTTATAATTGAAGGAAATACTAAGTTTCAGTTACAGGTTAGTGAATATAAAAATTTCAGGCTTTTTCACCACCCCAGTTCACAGACCCCTTGAATTCTATCCATACGTCCATGGTTTCCAATCTGTGCTTTCGGCCATTAAGTTGGTATGAAATGTCATTCCAGGGCGGGGGGTTTCTGAACACACAGTGTTCTTGGATGCTTTTTGAGATTTTACAGATAGTTGATTTATTGTCCCTTACTGAACAAGTATCAGGCCACCAATGGCTAATTGGTTTCCATAACCTACCTCCTTTTTATTTTTGCTGGACTAGCGAAGCTCACAGGTGTTTGAAGTCCTGTCCTGAAAAATGACTCATTCATAGACGACTGTCCCAAAACATTTTATTTTCTGCTACTGTTTTGTCAAGTATTCTTGAGTAGTAAGGTCAATAGTTATTAGCGAAAGTGTGTACTACATTTTAAAGATCTTTTTGGAGAGTCTAGTGCATTTATTTGGTGGGGCTGGGGATTCTTTTGCTTATGAAAGACCATGAATAGTTAGTTTTCTACTTCTCTACTTATCTGCTTTGCTAATATAAGTGATACCCATTTGGCTACTTTTTCATGATTAGTTGGTTATTGGGTCCAATCTATAGAATGCTAATAAATATGGAGGCCCTGGGTTTTTTGAAAACCCATATTAAATCTGTTTTTCTTAAAGTGACAGGTGGGCATAAAGAGTTTGCAGAAACACTGATTGATCGATTGATTCATTCATCCAGCAAATATTTATTTAGCCTTTATTGTGTGCCTGGCACCATGCTAGCTGTTTTAGGCACTGAGATACACAGAAAAATCTCTACTCTTCTTGGAAAATACATTCAAGTTTGTGGAGACAGATATAAAAACATGTAAATATTTTTAACAAAAACAAGTAAATGTGTAATATTTCCCGGGATGTTAAGAGCGGGAAAAGAAAAAGTTAGGACAAACAGACAGAGAAAGATAGACATCTAAAAGCGATCGTGCTGCTCCTTTAGATGTGATGTTTGAACAGCGTGGTGAGTGAGGTGAGAAAGTGAGTCATAGAGGTATTTTGGAGGAAAGTGTTCTAGGCTCAGGAAACAAAGCTGGGTAACGCCTGGCAAGGGGAGGGGGGTGATGGTAGAGGTGGTTTACTCATGTTTGAGGAGGATCAGTGAGGAGGGTAAGTGAGGGAGTGGTGGGGAGAGGGAAGGTGGGGTGGGGGAGGGGTTTGGATGCACAAGGAGGGAGGATGCAGAAGAGAGAGCAGGAGGGCTTGTAGGGCCCAAGTGAGAAGGGAAAGCCCAAGAGAGGAAGGGCATTATTTGACTCCTGTCTTAATAGGCTCACTGCGGCTACTGTGTGGCCCATGGACCTTAGGGCCTTAGGGAAAGAGCTGGGAGAGCAGGCAGGAGGCTAGTGAGCTGTCGTTCAGGCCATGGGTGATGGTCGCTTGGACGAGGCACGCCAAGGAGACCTGGTAAGAAATGAATGTGATTTCGTGATAATTCAAGTGCCAGGGTAATCAGATTGTTTCTTAACGTCTGGTGGTGTTTAATCTGGTTTTTGAAAAGAGGGGAAACATGCAGCATCACTGATTTAATAAAAATAAAAGGGGGCTTCCCTGGTGGCGCAGTGGTTAAGAATCCACCTGCCAATGCAGGGAACACGGGTTCGAGCCCCGGTCCGGGAAGATCCCACATGCCACAGAGCAACTAAGCCTGTGCACCACAACTACTGCACCTGTGCTCTAGAGCCCGCGAGCCACAACTACTGAAGCCCACGCGCCTAGAGCCCGCGCTCCACAACAGGGGAAGCCACCTCAATGAGAAGCCCGCACACCGCAGCAAAGAGTAGCCCCCGCTTGCCGCAACTAGAGAAAGCCTGCGTGCAGCAATGAAGACCCAACACAGCCATAAATAAATAAATAAACAAATAAATTTAATAAATAAATGGAATGTGTGTGATACTTCTTTGCTAAAGATACATTTAAAACTACGAAATTTCAAAATTTCTGGTTTCAGATATTATGATTGCATCGAAAATATATTTTAAAGTGCAGCTCCTTCTTGAAATTTTACATGTTTTAGAGCTTTTTACCAAACCCAATTTTAGTCCAGCCAGCCTAAGGACCGTGGCCAAGGGCCCTGTCTATATTATACTAAGTTATTGTCTGAAACTGGTAAAAAACACAAAGACTTTCACACCAGTTACGAAGAAGAGAGGAGGTAATATTATAAAAGAATAGGAAAGCTTATTTACAAAGCTAAATTCCCACGGGATCTATGGAAAACCATTTGGAATTTTCCAGATGATTAGAACAAACGGTGATATACTGCCACCTAGGGGGAGAGTTTGGCTCTCAAGGAAATGGAAAAAATTAAACTAAGCTTCAAAATACGTCGAAGTGAATACATTTCATAACATTTTATTGAGCATTCTATGACATTACAAATTAATCATAAAATTGATTAGATTTGGTATGTATAGTTTTGGTGACTGTAATTTTCTGAACTAAAGACCAGTAGATCTAATAGAACTGATTTCTTCTAACTTCAGAATGCATTGGTTTGAAACTTTTTCTGAAGTATAGAAAGAAAACCACATGAAGTTATGCCCTCAACATTAAGTCATGCATTTGGTGGAAGTTGCATTAAATTAGGGTGTTCTAGAGGATCCAGGCCGTTGGGTCAGTGTTCCCAGCCCCTGCCCCACCCCTTGGCTTTCTAGTATTACAGCAGCCGGTCTTCCAGACTCCGGAATCCTAAGCATTGTGCTCTCCTCTCCCACCTGTCAACTGCCCGAAGAAAGTGAAGAGAAAGAGACCTGCATTTTTTTCATACTTGTCTGAACAAAATTATTTCTGGACAGATGACTGAGATGAGTGAGGGCAAGTTTAAATAATCACCGAGACTTCCCTTTAGTGCTAAAGGACAGTTTTCTGTTATTGACTTTGGCTCAAAATAGATTTTCATTTTGAAATTAAATGACAAATTTTAAGTTCTATATGAGCCTTTGACACGTTAATTTGTTTTGGAATTTCTATCATAAATTTTGGAAGTGGCCTTTGGCTTACATACTGAAGAAGTAAGGTTTGGTACCCTTTACTGTGGTACCCCTGAGTCCCACCAGGAAACAGTCTGGGAGGCATTATAGTGTAATGGGGAGAACTTCAGTGCTGGAGCCGGTGAGACCTGGGTTCCAATCCCAGCTCTGCCCAGGCTGGTCTTTTGACCTTAGGAAAGTACTTTCTCTGTAGCCTTTTTCTCTTCATTTGTAAAATGGGGATCACATTTGTCTCATAGAGAGCATGTGAGGGCAAGAACACATGGTAAAACCTTCGTAAGTTACCGTCCATGATGATGCTAGGTCCAGACATCTAGTATAAATTAAATTAATTGAAATAAAGTTTCTCTGTGAACTGCCAGTTACTCTTATTTTTTTTTTCCATGTTTTCTTGGGTTTCTGAGAGAGGTGATTGATTTATGTACTTCAGTTTTTTCAGTAATTTGCTGTAATCTAATGGCTAAAAGAGAATATTATCATTTATATAATCTGTCGTCTGTTTTAATGCTATAATTTTTCTCTGCGTATTTGTACTATTGTGCACTTTTTGAGCCAAAATGGTATATGAACAGAAGAGAATGGAAGCACAGAGATTTCTCCTATTCCTATGGATCCCATATCAAGATCTTTATAACCTCTTCTTGATGTTAATAATTTTTTTCCCCAGTACTGAAGATTTTCGATTACTTTAGCATTATTTTTCAGGTGTGCGATAGATATAGGGTGGGAAAAGACATACAGAGTGATGTCAAGGAATTTATTTAGAAACTGGAACTGGAGCTAAATCTGGGAATGTGAGTTTAAGTTTCCACTTTGAGTCTTAATGGGGTCAGTTCAAGAAAAATACTGGATGTGATGAGAATTTGATTTCAAATTCTGAAAAACTAGATTTACAAATTGATGACTATTTCTAAGTTATTTTTAATGAAGTCTTAATTAGGCTTCTCTTTGTCATTTTCAGCTGTACAAAGAAATTGAAATTTGTCCAAAAGTCACTCAGAACATCCAGATTGAGAAGTCAGATACAGCCGGTGATAATTATGGTATGTTTCTTTTTCTTTGATCTTTGGTGTTCTTCACGTTGAAACAATTCCCGTGTAAACATGCACTTATTTACAATTCAATAAAATGCCTTTGGGGCCTATTTAAAACAGATAGCCCATCGGGCTTCTGTGCTCTGCTGAGCAGCCAAAATAAGGGGAAAAAGATATTTACCCTGGGTATGATGAAGGTTTCAGCTTTAAATTTTGTAACTTTAATCATCGGGGTTCGCCTGTAATAAAAAAGAAATGGATCCACTGGGAGGAGATTATTTTATTTTATGATATACCCTAGTAATGAAGAAATTATCCTTTCGTACCTCTATCCCCCAAATATATGTATTAATTCTCCTTTCCCTCACAAATGATGTTAAAGGAACTTATTTTGGTGGGAGTTGGGGTCCCCAAGACCACCCCTGGGTTTTTTGGTTCACTAAGAGGACCCACTGGACTCAGCTTATTCATGACCACGGTTTATTACAGCAAAACTATACAAAATAGCATCAGTAAAAGGGAGAGGCACATGGGGTGAAGAGCGAAGAAACCAGGTACAAGCTTCCAGAGTCCTCTCCAGTCACACAGAAGTCCATAATTCCCCCAGCAACAAGCTGTGACAATGCGTGTGAACTGTTGTCTGGTAGGAAGTTTGTTAGTGACTCAGTGCCCAGGATTTTTATTGAGAGGCTGGTCATGCAGGCACCCTCTGCCCAGCATATACCAAAATTCCAGCCTCCCAGGAGGAAAGCAGGTGTTCAGCACAAACCACGTTGTTTGTACAGATTTTAGACACAATGAGCTACATTAGGGTGTTGGGAACCCTCCCAGAATCCCAGTTCCCAGATGCCAGCCAGGAGCCAAACTGATAAGCAGGCCTTTCAAAGAATAGCAGTCAGGCTTGCTCTGTTAAGGCTTTCCTATTGTCTACATTCTGGTGTAGTTAAGTATGTAATCCTTTCCACAGATTTAAGACTAGTCTTAGCATTACACTTTATGACTTGGATAGTAGTGAAGTTGGTGCTTAAGTGAAATACATAGGGAAACCCATATGCTGTATCAGGGCTACATCAGTCAGGAGGGCGAGCTTAGCTGAGACAATGACAGTCACCAAAGCCCAGTGGCTCCAAACAGTGAAATTCTTTCTCCTGTTCACCATGCATCCTCTGTGGGTTGGCTGGGACCCTTTCTGTATGTTGTCCTCACTCTAGGACCCAGGCCTGCAGCACCTGCCACCTGGGACATTGTCTGTCTCCTGGCAAAGGGGAAAGAGGGAAGGTGGTGATTTGGGTGCTGGCTCACTCCCAATTCACTTGTCAAAGTAGGTGACTGGAGTGGGGGGATGGGTAGGTGGGCAGAAGAGTGTAGTCCTACTATGTACTGGAAAAAAGGAAAACTAGAAGACCTGGTGGAAAGATATAAAGGTCACTGCATATGCTCGCTTACTGCGTATTTCTCTCTGAATTAACTTATTAGGCTTTTTAACATTTCAAAGTCTTCAAACCCTTTAGTGGGCAGCAGCATCTTCAGTATCCCTGCCGAAGCCTCTCCCGCAGGCAGCGAGTTCACCTCTCAGAGCACTCACTGGAGTGCTTTGGCTTAATGAAGAGAACCTAATTTCCAACCCCTGGCCACTTGCCGTTACACCCTCACGCTGTTTACTTCTTGACCTTAAAACTAAAGACAGCATGAGGCCAGAGGACATTTTTGATGGCAAGGGATAAATGTGTCTGAAGGCTTATTATGCAGCGGAAGCATGACCTCAGTAATTAAAGCAGTAATTGGTAGCAGTGCTACAAATAAGCATCTGGGTCCTCCAAACTGAAATGTACCATATCCGTTCCTCTTTTGTCTTTGGTTTAGTTCATTTCTCTTGAGTAAGGGGAAAATGTAGCAAGAAGCAAGACAGGGCTGAATTTCTGAGCTCTTGGAATCAAATGCTAAGGTGGACTGGTTTGGGGGACTTCCCTGGTGGTCCAGTGTTTAAGACTCTGCCCTTCCACTGCAGGGGGCGCGGGTTCCATCGCTGGTGGGGGAACTAAGGTCCCATGTGCCGTGCAGCGCAGCCAAAGAAAAAAAAAAAAGATGGATTGGTTTTGGGACTCCGAAATAGAAACTGGGCATAGAACCGCTATATTTTTTATACTTTTTTTTTTTTATTAAAGTGGCTGAAGTACTCACAGAACCTGTTTACATTTCCATGCTGAAGCTGTTACAGGGCATCAGACATCAACCCAGAGGGTACTGTTGGCCGTGCTTCTCACATGACCTGACATAAAGAAGCAGGG
Source organism: Balaenoptera musculus (assembly GCF_009873245.2). Classification (NCBI taxonomy): domain Eukaryota; kingdom Metazoa; phylum Chordata; class Mammalia; order Artiodactyla; family Balaenopteridae; genus Balaenoptera; species Balaenoptera musculus. The sequence goes on along the minus strand of NC_045788.1, from coordinate 131,338,375 downwards.
GTTTGGGGGTTCTGTTTTCATTTCTGATCTGTCATGGAGCACCCCTGCTTTTGTAAACTACAAAATCCCTTGCTTAGAGGTTGTGGCAGTGTCAGACGCTGAGGTTCGCAGTGCTGTAGTCTTGCTTTCTGTCCTTACATCGCTGTCAGTTGCAGCCTATCTGTAGTGGTTCCTGGACTTCACCTTGGAAAGCCGCCACGCATGGCTAATAACCTTAGGTAAAATCATTTATTCTCAGTGCCCAGTTCGATGTTGGCAGAAGGCGTTCCCACAAGTAGCTAAAGAGTCCCCGAGTCCTAAGAAGACCTGGTTGTCTCTGACCTCAGAATCTCCCAAGGATTCTAAATTCAGCCCACCTCTCTCTGACATTAGCACCTAAGTGCAGCTTCCTGCTATACATCAATTTCAGTATATGTAAGTTACTAGCACACATCAGCACACATACAAGATCTAACTATAAACCAGATGCTGCTTTCTATTGTAGAATGCTTTAGGGAGGAAATTATGACTTAATAATTCCACTGACTAAACAAATGGAAAGATTTAACACTTGCCTAATTTCTCTCTCTTGCCCCTCCCTCTACCTCAGCCCTCAGGACTCTCTCAGACTTGTTGTTGAAGTTAGTTCAAATAGTTTTGTAATAGACTAAGCATGATCCCCTAGGCTGCCTTGAAGTGGATGAATGCATCATTTCAGCAACTGAGTATTCCTTCTTCTCTGGGGATTGGTTAGACTATTAGACTTTTGGTCTTGTGTCCCCTCTATGTCAGAGATGTCTGCACTTTTCTCACTTTCTCTCTTTCACTGTATCCTGGACTCTGGTTTTGAGTACTTCTATTTTGTTTACTTTGTTGTCCTGATTTTTCTTTGGTCATGAATTTCAGTATGAGGAAACTTCTGGTTATTCAACGTATGAGTCTGTCTTCTTCGTTTCTTCACTTAGTTTTAATCACTTCCTTCATTCTCAAGATCATATGCCATTCATGGTGCCTCCTGGTCTTTGTAACTCTTAAGCCTTCTGATGGGTGGATATATTGGGTTTATATTGAATAACTCCCTCTGTCTTCTGTTGGCAGTCATTTTGGACCATATTACATTGGTCTGCTGGGAATTACATTGCTGCTATCCTATTTAAAAGAAAAAAATATGCTGACTTGAGCGGCTGACATCAAAAAGTCTACAAATAACAAATTTTGGCGAGGATGTGGAGAAAAGGGAACCTTTCTACACTGTTGGTGGGAACGTAAATTAGTGCAGCCTCTATGGAAAACAGTATAGAGGTTCCTTAAAGAAACTAAAAATAGAACTACCATATGATCCAGCACTCCCGCTCCTGGATCTATATCCGGAAAAAACGAAAACTCTTAATTCAAAAAGATGCATGCACCCCAAAGTTCATAGCAGCACTATTTACAATAGCCTGGACATGGATACAGTGGAATGTTATTCAGCCAGAGAAAAGAATGGAATATTGCCATTTGTAGCAATATGGATGTGCCTAGAGAATATTATTTCACAGCTTAGCGAAATAAGTCAGAGAAAGACGAATACTATATGATATCACATATGGAATCTAAAAAATAATACAAATGAGTACAGATTTGTTACTGTAGGAGATGGTTATAATCCCCACCTTCCCTCCAGTGTGCAGATAGATTATTGGCATCTTGAAATGCAGGCTGCTCCTTGGGACTCTTGACATCCTTAGTGGTAAGGAAGGAAGGCAGCAAATGAATACCCATCTCCACTGACTTTGGTTTAAGGTGACTTGCAGTAGGCTCTCAACACATCACCTCTCCTGACAATGTGTTCATTTTATTTTTAATAGAATAAAATTTGAATTAAAAATATAATAAAAAAAAAAATTTGGTCTCAGAACTTTATAAAATGGTAGCATTTTAGAAAGGAAATGCCTGTATTTTAATGAATTCTATTCATCCTCTCCCTGATGTAGTCCTTGATTCTGTATCTATTCTAACAGATAAAAGAAAAAGAAAATCTCTGCTGCGATGCAGATAAATACGCCTGTGTTAAGGCTAATGTCATTTAAGTGGCTCGTGTCTAAAATTATTTTTATTTCAGTGGGACTTCTTGAAGAGTAATCTGAAAGTTAGAAGTTGCTGTGAGAATGGAATTTAAAAATAAGAGAATAAAATAAAGACTTTGGAAAGTCCTCAGGGGGTGGGCTCGTATAGTTCCCTATCCGAGGGAGTTTCGCTACCCTAGTGGGTGATGGCATTTGGCAGTTTTGCCTACGTGTGGGTACCTATTTCCTGGTCCTGTGAATGATACAAAAAAAACATGTGTTCATTATGACATGAACTGAGAAGTCTCAGTGAATCCCTGGGCCCCAGTCTTTTAATTAATTATTCTATTTTGTTGTTAGTTGCCTGCTTATTTTTTGAAACCACTGTTTTTTCCTTTGTCTAAGCCTTATTTTTCTCCCAGAGCTGAAATCATTCATGTTATATCTTTACAATTGTATTAATTTCCATTGCCCTTTTAAGGTTATCTACCAAAGTATTTTATCCTGAGGGAAAGTCGGTGTTGGTTGTGGACATTGCATTGATTGATCAGAAAGAGTTTTACATGAGACTGTCTAGAAACAGAGGTGACCAAGGCTTGTAGCCATAGGATTGGGAGCACTTAGAACCTCAGGGCCTTGTTCTGCCTTATTTTCCGAAGGATGTAGCAAAACCCAAGATTAATTAACTAATGGGCTTTGAGCTCTGGAAGCCTAGACAGGTATAAGATAATCTTATGATCAAACACTAGGAGAATGTGCAGTCCATCAGTTTCAATATGAAGAAGGATTTCTAAAGTTTGTTGCTACTTCTCCCTGTTTGCAGAATTTTACTAATTAAAGCAGTGTCCACACAGCAATATATATGGATGAACACACATCATACAGTTGTTCTGTTGACATGTCCTAGGACATAGATTTGCTGAAAAAAGTCAAGGGGACCCAGATGAGATAAGCTGATTGTTTCTGTTTTGTGCCATGGAGGGAACTGTGAAAAAAAAAGCAAAACTATGGCATTTATTAGCAAGCAGAGTAAAACAAAATCATTTTCTTCCATTTGAGTTGATAGGTAGGTTGTATGAAGATAGACGTACCTGGTAATATTAATTTTTACAGTGACTTCTTTTAGAGTGATCTAAACATACATTTTTCTGCTTTGTGAAACAATATGAACAAGGAAAAACTATAACCCCAAGCAGTGAACATAGCTAGTTCACAGCAGATTCTTCTTATTGTTCTCTCAACACTCAGAAGTTGTGAGCCTTACCTGGCTGTCTCTGATTCCTAGGCTTTTCACTTTCTTCTGTGGAAGAAGATGGTGTTCGAAGGCTCTACGTGAATAGTGTAAAGGAAACTGGCTTAGCTTCCAAGAAAGGTAAGTTACTAAGTGTCTTGTCTTGACTTGTCTGTCTTCATTTCCCTTTTGGGTTTCTCTAGTTGGTGGATGAGAAGGATATGCCCAAAGGTTCACCCCTGAAGAGTATTTAAATGTTGTCTCATCGAAAACTCTTCCAGGGAATACGAGTATTATTTCCATCAGCTCAATTGTGCAAGGAATGTTGCCTTCTTGGATTTTAAATCTGATTTTGGGCCCATCTCCATGGGGTTGATGGGAAATTCCCTTCTAATCAGAAGTGGTTGTCCTTCCCTACCATCTGGGATGGAATGGAGGTCCCAGGGATCTTCTTGAAGCAGATTATTCGGGAAGACCCCTCTGTGCTTTGGTCTGCACTGGTTGAAGCTGACACTGGCCTTTGCCTGAGCTTGCAAAGCTCCTTCATGTTCTGTTGCTGCCATTCATAGAGGAATCTTTGTAGAAGTTGAGAACCTAGGGGTTCAGGATCCTGACTTCCTGCCCTCCTTAGAGAGCTCTTCTCTGCTACACCCTACCTGCAGCCCTACAAGGGCTCATAGTGTTGTCTGTCTAGGCTACTTGTGGAACCCCAGCTCTCCATACTTTTTCTACTCTGAGAGAATCATTTCAACCTAGATTTTTTGCTTCCTACGTTAGTTTCCTAGGGCTGCAGTAGCAAATTACCACAAACTGAGTGATTCAGAACAATAGAATGTATTCTCACACAGAGGCCTTTCAAACTTCTGGCCTCCTGATGTTTTCTCATCAGGAGGCCAGAAGTTTGAAATCAAGGTATTGGCAGGGTTGTTTCCTTCTGGAGCCTCTGCAGGAAGAATCTGTTTCACGGTTCTTTCTAGATTCTGCTGGCTGCTAGTAACCCATGGCATCCTTGGCTTGTAGCTGCATCACTCTAATTTCTGCCTCTGTCCTCACATGGCCCTCTTTCCTGTGTGTCTCTCTGTCTTTACATGGCCTTCTTATAAGAACACCAGGCATTGGATTTAGGACCCACCCTACTCTGGTATGACTTCATCCTGACTTAATTACATCTGCAAAGACCCTATTTCCAAATAACGTCACGTTCTGGGTGGACATGACTTTTGGGGGGAACGTTCTCAAGTCACCATACTCACTGTAAATGCATTGGGCAGGTAGGTAGGGCTTAAAATCCACCTTCATTTCATTCTTCTTGCTATGGAATTTTTAGCTTCATCCAGGCAGTGGCAAAATAATGCCCACTGAATATAAAAGTCCAACATGTCTTGGTCAGTTACACTTGGATGTGATACCTGTATCTGTTCTGCTAGAGGACGGTGGAGCAGCTGGGAGAAGATGGAATGCCTGCCTACCTTTCCCACCTCCTCCCATGTTCTGGGGCAGCTTAGTTCTGGCTGTTCATGGCTTACAAACTCCCTGTGCAGCTTACTTTGCCCTGTGCTGTCAGCACCGGAGAAGTGCTGCCCACAGACTTGGCTCTGCACAGAGATGGCAAAGATGTGCCCAATCGGAAACAAAGTTCAAGTAATTTATCTACTGCTAACGGCCATGGACAAGGATTTTCCTTCATTTTCCTTCCATATTTTCGAGGCCAAAGGCAGGCCGGAGGCCAGAGTTTGACGCATTCAAAGCGTATCTCAGCTAAGAGCAGAGGTGACGGGGCTTATTCCCCTTTAAACCCCAATCTGATTTTTATCTCTTTCAGCACGAGTGTGCCGGTTGGTGTGCGGGGGTGGGGAAATACGCTGCCCTGGTTTTAGTCACATCCTGTTTTAGTCCTTTGAATCCAGGAACACTGGTGTTAGATAAAAACAAACGGTCGTCTGCTGCAACTCCCTTGCCCCATATAGCACTGTTCTCTGCAGATGCAAGAGTGATGCCCACTTGTCCACCTGGGTGGCAAACTATTCCCAGTATCCGGCCTGCAGAGGGCTGTGTCGGGAGAGGTACTTGAGGTATTTGATGTTAAACGTAACCGCTATGTGAAGACTTCCCGATAAGGAGAGCTCCCTGTGGACCATACGGCCTCTTTGTGGACGTCTCTGATTATAAAACATCCTTCTCCCTCAGCTTCCGTTCACTCTTTGCCTCCTCGTTTATAGCCAGCCATTGGTGTTCATGATGTGCTTCATGTTACAACTGCTAAGTCTTTTCCACATTTGACACTTCCAGATCTTTCAACAATTCATTAGAATGTAGAATACACCTCTGGTCATTGCCCTCTGGACACTATCCAGATGCTAGTTCTGCTAGAGGACGGTCCAGATTTTAGTGTTTCTTAAAATGACCAGAATGTGGTGCAACCAAGGGGCGTCTGGTGGCACGCAGCCTAAATTAGATCTGAATATTCTGTTTGCATTAATTGAACCTACACTTTATTTATTTTTCTTAGCCACTTGGGCTTTTGGCCTGTGATGGGCTGATGGGTAATTCCCATATTCCTGCTTTCTCTTGCCTACCTCTTGCTCTGTGTTGGATCTCACGTTGGCTGTACTTGTAGAACTGACTTCTGGAGCCAAACTGTGTTTACACTTATCTCTGTTCATCTTGGGCCTGTTTGGCCCATTGTTCTGCTCTTGGAATCATCTGAGGTTGGGATCAGGCATCTTCTTTGCTGTCATCTAAGTGTCTTCCAGATGGCTCCACAGGACACAGAGAAAGCTCTGTGCTGTATTTTTCTAGACAGATAGATTAGATGCTTCACAACTTCTGCCGTGGGTGGTGGGGATCATTTTTGAGTAGGCTCAAAAATTCCAAAAAAAGTTTTCCTCTTTGTTCTACCAAATATTAATCATGAGAGTTAATGTCTTGAATATCTTCCACATGCCAAGTGCTGTGCAAAGAGTTTTATGTGGATTATTTTGTTGAATCTCATTTAATCCATGCCCCTCTTTACATATGAGGAAACTGAGGCTGGGAGAGATTCAGTAACATGCCCACGGGCACAGAGCTGTTATACAGTGGGGTTGTGACAGAAGGACCCTGACAAGGTACTTCATTGCCCACCACTGCTGGGCCCCCTGCTCTCACTTATTAAAACTGAGACTAGCGCACTCAGGTAGGCCCTGTATTAGTTTCCTAGGGTTGCCATAACAAACTACCACAAATTGGGTGGCTTAAGAAACAGAACTGGATAAAACTAAAAGCTGGTTCTTTGAGAAGATAAACAAAATTGATAATCCATTAGCCAGACTCATCAAGAAAAAAAGGGAGAAGACTCATATCAATAGAATTAGAAATGAAAAAGAAGTAACAACTGACACTGCAGAAATACAAAGGATCATGAGAGACTGCTATAAGCAGCTATATGCCAGTAAAATGGACAACCTGGAAGAAATGGACACATTCTTAGAAAAGCACAACCTTCCAAGACTGAACCAGGAAGAAATAGAATATATAAACAGACCAATCATAAGCACTGAAATTGAGACTGTGATTAAAAATCTTCCAACAAACTAAAGCCCAGGACCAGATGGCTTCATAGGCGAATTCTATCAAACATTTAGAGAAGAGCTAACACCTATCCTTCTAAAACTCTTCCAAAATATAACAGAGGGAGGAACACACCCCAACTCATTCTACGAGGCCACCATCACCCTGATACCTAAACCAGATAAAGATGTCACAAAGAAAGAAAACTACAGGCCAATATCATTGATGAACATAGATGCAAAAATCCTCAACAAAATACTAGCAAACAGAATCCAACAGCACATTAAAAGGATCATACACCATGATCAAGTGGGGTTTATCCCAGGAATGCAGGGATTCTTCAATATACACAAATCAGTCAATGTGATACACCATATTAACAAATTGAAGGAGAAAAACCACATGATCATCTCAGTAGATTCAGACAAAGCTTTTGACAAAATTCAACACCCATTTAGGATAAAAACTCTCCAGAAAGTAGGCATAGAGGGAACTTACATAATAAAGGCCGTACATGACAAACCCACAGCCAGCATCATTCTCAATGGTGAAAAACTGAAACCATTTCCTCTAAGATCAGGAACAAGACAAGGTTATCCACTCTCACCACCGTTATTCAACATAGTTTTGGAAGTTTTAGCCACAGCAATCAGAGAAGAAAAAGAAATAAAAGGAATCCAAATCGGAAAAGAAGAAGTAAAGCTGTCCCTGTCTGCAGATGACATGCTACTATACATAGAGAATCCTAAAGATGCTACCAGAAAACTACTAGAGCTAATCAATGAATTTGGTAAAGTAGCAGGATATAAAATTAATGCACAGAAATCTCTTGCATTCCTATACACTAATGATGAAAATCTGAAAGGGAAATTAAGGAAATATTCCCATTTACCACTGCAACAAGAAGAATAAAATACCTAGGAATAAACTTACCTAAGGAGACAAAAGATCTGTATGCAGAAAACTATAAGACACTGATGAAAGAAATTAAAGATGATACAAACAGATGGAGAGATATACCATGTTCTTGGATTGGAAGAATCAACATTGTGAAAATGACTCTACTACCCAAAGCAATCTACAGATTCAATGCAATCCCTATCAAACTACCAATGGCATTTTTCACAGAACTAGAACAAAAAACTTCACAATTTGTATGCAAACACAAAAGACTCCGAATGGCCAAAGCAATCTTGAGAAAGAAAAACGGAGCTGCAGGAATCAGGCTCCCAGACTTCAGACTCTACTACAAAGCTACAGTAAACAAGACAGTATGGTACTGGCACAAAAACAGAAATATAGATCAATGGAACAGGGTAGAAAGCCCAGAGATAAACCCACGCACATATGGTCACCTTATCTTTGATAAAGGAGGCAAGAATATACAATGGAGAAAAGACAGCCTCTTCAATAAGTGGTGCTGGGAAAACTGGACAGCTACATGTAAAAGAATGAAATTAGAACACTCCCTAAGACCAAACACAAAAATAAACTCAAAATGGATTAAAGACCTAAATGTAAGGCCAGACACTATAAAACTCTTACAGGAAAACATAGGCAGAACACTCTGTGACATACATCACAGCAGGATCCTTTTTGATCCACCTCCTAGAGAAATGGAAATAAAAACAAAAATAAACAAATGGGACTTAATGAAACTTAAAAGCTTTTGCACAGCAAAGGAAACCATAAACGACGAAAAGACAACCCTCAGAATGGGAGAAAATATTTGCAAATGAAACAACTGACAAAGGATTAATCTCCAAAATATACAAGCAGCTCATGCAGATCAATATCAAAAAAAAAAAAAAAAACAACCCAATCCAAAAATGAGCAGAAGACCTAAATAGACATTTCTCCAGAGAAGATATACAGATAGCCAACAAACACATGAAAGGATGCTCAACATCACTAATCATTAGAGAAATACAAATCAAAACTACAATGAGGTATCACCTCACACCAGTCAGAATGGCCATCAAAAAATCTACAGACAGTAAATGCTGGAGAGGGTGTGGAGAAAAGGGAACCCTCTTGTACTGTTGGTGAGAATGTAAATTGATACAGCCACTATGGAGAAGAGTATGGAGGTTCCTTCAAAAACTAAAAATAGAACTACCCTACGACCCAGCAATCCCACTACTGGGCATATACCCTGAGAAAACCATAATTCAAAAAGAGTCATGTACCACAATGTTCATTGCAGCTCTATTTACAATAGCCAGGACATGGAAGCAACCTAAGTGTCCATTGACAGATGAATGGATAAAGAAGATGTGGCACATGTATACAATGAAATATTACTCAGCCATAAAAAGAAAGGAAATTAAGTTATTTGTAGTGAGGTAGATGGACCTAGAGTCTGTCATACAGAGTGAAGTAAGTCAGAAAGAGAAAAACACATACCGTATGCTAACACATATATATGGAATCTAAAAGAACAAAAAAAAACAAAATGGCTCTGAAGAACCTAGGGGCAGGACAGGCGTAAAGATGCAGACGTAGAGAATGGACTTGAGGACACAGGGAGGGGGAAGGGTAAGCTGGGATAAAGTGAAAGAGTGGCATGGACATATATACACTACCAAATGTAAAATAGATTGCTAGTGGGAAGCAGCCGCATAGCACAGGGAGATCAGTTCGGTGCTTTGTGACCACCTAGAGGGGTGGGATAGGGAGGGTGGGAGGGAGGTGCAAGAGGGAGGGGACATGGGGATATATGTATACATATAGCTGATTCACTTTGTTATAAAGCAGAAACTAACACACCATTGTAAAGCAATTATACTCCAATAAAGATGTTAAAAAAACAACAACCAGAACTGTATTCTCCCACAGTTCTAGAGGACAGAGTCTGAAACCAAGGTGTGTGCAGGGCTGTGGTCCCTGGGAGGCTCTAGGGGAGAATCCTTTCTTGCTTCTTCCTTCATCTGGAGGCTCCAGGTGTGGCAGCACTGCTCCAATCTCATCCTCCGTCTTCACATAACTTTCTCCTCTTCTCTCTGTGTCTCTCTTTTGTGTGTCTCTTACAAGGACACTTTTCAGTGGGTTTAGGACCCATCAGATAATCCAGCATGATTTTATCTCAAGATCTTTTACTGAATTACAGCTGCAAAGATCCTGTTTCCAAATAAGCTCACATTCCCAGGTTTTGGGACATGGACATATCTTTTTAGGGTCCACCCTTCAACCCACTACACATTGTTATTCAACCAGTCACAGCAACCTAGAAATTCTTTTTTTTTATTATTATTTTATTTTTATTTATTTAGTTTTTGCCCGAGTGGCTTGCGGGATCTTAGTTCCCTGATCAGGGATTGAACCCAGGCCCTAGGCAGTGAGAGCCCAGAGTCCTAACCACTGGACCGCCAGGGAATTCCCACAAACCTATAAATTCTTTTAAAAAAACAAAAAACTTGCAGATGTTTTTAGTTTTTAAGTTGTTTCTTCTTTTTCTCCTTATTTTACCTCCTCTAATATCTAACCAAAAGAATTGTCTCCAGGAGAACACTTAAAAACCAATAATTGCCTTTCACATGTGGAAATTTCGTGTTTTCAATTCAAATGCTGTGATGCCAAAATCTTTCACCTAAAAAAATGGAATGGTTAGTCTCCCAGAATTCTGCCTCTGACATGGAGGAAAACCTTCTCATTTCTCTCCCATTGCCTCCTCACCTGCGATGTTTCTTGGAGTATTTTATGAGAGAAAATTGATTTCAAGTATTTTGGAACCCTGAGTAAAGCTGGCCGATAGGTGTGACCCGGTGAAGTTGGGAAGTGAGAACTTCTCTGCGGAATTATTTTTCTGTGGGATCAGAGTGAGAACTGCGGGTGCCTGAGGGACTCTGTGGCTTTGTGTTTGGCAGTTCATCCTTTGTCTCTGCCCTTCAGTCACTCCCTTTTTCAAGTTTGTTTTTCCACATTAGTCTAGAAAATAAGAATCAGACTCCTTTCTTCTTCTTAACTGAAGGGAAACCTTATTTCCTCTCCTGTTCTTCCCTAATCTCTCCCTTTCTCAAACTGCTGGAATGTTCTTTTAATGTCAGGTGGACCTGCCCCGGGTCAGTCCCAAGTTCTTGTTCTCCTAGGCTGGGCTGGTTCACGGCCGCTCCTCTGGGTCCCAAGCTTCGGCAACTCCCCAGCATGCTTTGCAAAAGTAGCAGAACCTTTGGGGACCTTCAAAAGGCCATTCACCCCAAGGTCCTGATGTAGTTTCAAATAAAAGGTGGGGGAGGGGAAAATACGATTGCATTTGGTTCCGTAAACTATCATCTCTCAGTGTGTTTGGAATAAGATGACCTTCAGTGGTTGTAGCCGAGGAGATGCCTGCATTTTGGTTCCGTAGAAATGATTCAGACTTTAGCTGACTGTGCACACGTGTCCGCCGTAGCACAAGAAGGCATAGAAGTTGCTGCAGTCAGGGAGCCTCTCCATCTTTTCCCCTCGAAATGCTAGGACGATAGCCAGAATTAGCATTTGCGAGGAGCAGTTGGCAGATGCTTAGAGCACATAGACTCAAGAAGGAATAAATTTGTTTAGCTGGTGTATTCAGGACAGGATAGGCATACTGTGACATCCCAGTCTAGAACCCTCCAAAACCAAAGCCCACGTGATCACCCGATGGTTCCCCTTTGCGCACTACAGCCTGTTTGCAGCAACACCTATAACAGGAGAGCTCGGTGTGCCCTTTCGAAACAGGGTGTCTAAGATGCTGTGATCTGATTTGATGCTGCAGCTGCTTTTACGCGTGTGTGACAGTAAACATTTTCCATCTCGCGTTGGCAGGCCTGAAAGCGGGAGATGAGATTCTTGAGATCAATAATCGTGCCGCGGGCACCCTGAACGCCTCTGTGCTCAGAGATTTCCTCGCGCAGCTGTCCCTGGGCCTCCTGGTGAGGACCTGCCCCGAGCTGGAGGGAGGAGCAGAGCTGCTGGGGAGCCCGCCTCTCCGGCTGGACGGCCCCGCCGACCTCAGCGAGAACCCTCTCGCCTTTCTCACCAGCAACACAGGTATGGCTGTGCACCTGGCTGTCCCTCAGAGGCTGCCCATGCGGCTGGCGTATTTCTGTGGATTTCCTGCATCTGGCAGGTCATCTAAGATGTGTGAGTAAGATGAGCAGATTACTGAGCTTCCTGTCGAAATTTCAAAGGGGCCAGGAACTTTTGTGCTGGTGGAACTACTGTTTGGCTGCAATGGAAAGCTTTGTCATTGCTGCTGTTGTTTGTCATTTGGGAGAAAGATAAATGGGTAGAGGCCACTGTCTCTTGGCTGTGGACAGAGAGTCGGAGACACAGAAGTGCCAGGAATCACTTAAGATGCTGGGGCTCCCTGCCTTCCATGGCGCCATCCCCCAAATCACCCAGCCCTGCTTTGCCTTCTGTGGAAGAGGAAGATGTGGGATGAGATGCCCAGAGCGGAAATATGCCCAGAACTGGTGTCTGGTCAACTTTTCTCTTGGGCCCTTGTGACCTAGAGTCTGGACAAGAGCCCATCGGTGGAACCTCCTGCCCTGCCCCGCCCCATCTGCCACTTCTCCTGTTTACACGTTTCTTCCCGCTCCCTCTGGCAACCTTATACTCATTCAGAAAGGAACAGCTGCCCTGGGAAGCCTTCCTGGCACCCCACCAAGCTCCCCAGGACCCTGCAAAGACATCTTTCACATGGGCCCTGCTCCTGTTATACTCTTCCTACTTGCTTGCGTCTCTCTTTCTCCTGAGTTTGTTTCCTGGTACGAGACTTAGGTTTTCTTCACCTTGCTACACAGGCGCCCATTCTTGTTCAGCGGGAGAATCAGGGAGCAAGGCCACAGGGGAACAGATACGGCTATCATTTACCTCACCATGACCTGGTTCTAAAGTTGGGGTTGATTTGGTAAGCTGGGGTTTGGGATTTATTTTCTCTTTAAAACTCGGGTTAAAAAAAGTCTTCATTTTCCACTTCTGAGTGTAGGTACTCTGAGTATTCTTGTTTTTCAAAGTCCCTTCTGAAGCTTGGCTTGGTTAGAATAAATCACAAGCGGAAGCCTTGTGACAGTTCATCCTTTTATTGGGTGGTTCCCTAGGAGAATTTGACAAGTTGAGGCTCGAGAGAATCAATCACACTTAGTTACTGTTGACTTCTGACTCATTTTGTCATTGCAGTACCCACACGCCAATCCCATCTTTAGAAAAGGACCCCAGGGAGCTGTGTACCCTTTAAAAAAAATTTTTTTTAAATTTTTTATTGAAGTATAGTTGAATTACAGTGTTGTGTTAATTACTGCTGTACAGCAAAGTGACTCACTTATACATATATATATATACATTCTTCTTCATATTCTTTCCTCTTATGGTTTATCACAGGATATTGAATATAGAACCTTGTTGTTTATCCATTCTATATATAATAGCTTACATCTGCTAACCCCAAACTCCCACTCCATTCCTCCCCCGCCTCCCTTCCCCTTGGCAACCACCAGTCTGTTCTGTATGTCCCTGATTTTGTTTCTGTTTCACAGATAGGTCCATTTGTGTCATATTTTAGATTCCACATGTAAGTGATATCATATGGTATTTGTCTTTATCTAAACAGGGAGCTGTGTACCCTTAATGATAGGGAATGGATACCATGAAGGTTGTTCTTTTATGTGACCACAAGATGGCAGGCTCAATCCCGTAAAACTCCGTTCACAGTGGTTTCTGTAAAATGACTGAGTAAGGCGTGTTGTGTTAGATTAGGTTATTGAAAGGACTTTCTAAGGTCTGGATGTACATACTACAAACAACGGTGTGTACTCAACCTTCTTTGGATTTTTTTTCCTGTCTGAGCCCTTCCTGTGGGTTATGGATATAAAGTAGGTGTTGGCAAACTAAGACCCACTGGCCAAATCCAGACTATGGCCTGTTTTTGTGAATAAAGTTTTATTAGAACACAGTCACGCCCATTCATTGATGTTTTGTCTCTGGCTGCTTTCCCATTGCAATGGCGGAGTTGAGTAGTTATGACTGGGACTCATGGTCTGCAAGGCTGAAAATATTTGCTATCTGGCCCTTTACAGACCCCTGATATAAAGTGTGATTGAAATTGCTCATGATTTGTTCCTTTAAACACAATCATAGTTTTGATAGATTTCTTTCTTTTGAAAAAAGATTTGTGTGTGTGTGTGTGTGCGTGCGTTTGCACGTGCACACAGTTTGCCAAGTTTTAAGGCCTTTTATTAAAAATTTTTTTACATTTAAAAATGTGTTTGTACATAGGTGTCTGTTTTGGGAATATTTGAGTATATTTTGTATATGTAGCCCTATCCTGTCAGCAGCTGACCTTAACATCCTCCTTCAGACCAGACACCTTTGTAATCTGCATGCTACATCCACTGAACCTACTGTTGTTTAAACCACATTAAAACTTTTATTTTGGAATCGTCCGTAGAAGATTTAGTTATTTGTTTCCAGATCATAACTTGGAACTGACGTTTCTTAAGTATTTGCTCTGTGCCGGACATTAATCTGGATGTTGAAAGTTATAATGATGACTATGACATGATTCTGTCCTGATACTTAAGATTTTAGTGTAGTCCTTTGTTTTTTAATTGCTTCACCTTTTAATATCTTGTAGGGATCAAAAATCCTTCAGAACCAAGTGTGCTTGGTCAAGTTAGGTAATCAGCTTGGTTCAAGAATACAGCATGAAAGTAAAGTCACAGTGTGGGTTTTCTGGACAGTTTCTAAGTTGGTTTCAACATTACCAAGTTCCAGAAGAATTCTCAGATGCTCTCGGTAGTGGCGGCCCCATCAGACTGCCTGGAGGCAAGCAGCCACTCAGGCTCCCCACCTGCGTCTCAGCGTGTCTGCCTTCTGGTTGCTGCCATTTCCTAGTCCCTATTTAACAGTGCAAGATAAAAGCGGGGGCAAGTAAACAGGATAAAATAACCTGAAAGATGGTTCCATAATGAGGCAGAGTTTATAAAGCAGTGTGCACAGACAGCTGCAGTGACAATAGAAAACAACTGAGAAAATGTGTACAGTGGGCAGGCTAGACTATAGCCTTCATCTAAATATAGCAGTAACTAAAAATAAGAAGCCTCCTGAGTGACGGAGTTGAGGTTTGATGCAGGGACCATCTTAGGGTGGCCATAGTGGGTGTGAGGCAGCCTTGATGGAGGGCCTGGCCGTGTCCACAGGCACCCTGGCTGGTGCCCGTCTGTAGGAGGCTGGGCCTGTGGATTGCCCCATTTTACAAGTCCGAGTATGCAGACTTGGCCTTGATCCTGTCCTGAGAATTCTGATTGAAATATGTGATTAGCTTTCAGGGCTGGATTATTTCTGAAGCCTTTTTTATGGAGAGGCTTGTTTCCTCGAGGTAGAAATATCACTACCTAGTGCCTAAGAGTGGGCTCTGGAACCAGGTTCCTTGGGAATGAGTCCTATTTTTATGTTTATTAGATTCATGACTTTGAACAGATTACGCTTGATCTCTCTGTGCCCCGTGTCCTTGTGCATAAAATGGGGATCGTACCACACCACTGTCAAATGAGGTTGTTGAGAGGAATGACTGAGTGATGAAAGTGAAGTGTTTAGAATATGTTCTAAGAGGTACTCAAATGTTATGCATTCAAAGCACAGTCTCTTGTGGGGATGGGGAGGTTCTCTAGCTTGTAACCAGAGGCTGCTCGGTTTTGATCTCCTCGCTGTCCTGTCTTCCACTTCAGTCTGCACCGGGTGGATTGTCTGATAACTAAGTTTATGAAGTATACTTAAGGTAGTTTCCTTCCCCAGGTAGAAAGAAGTAGATTCTGCAGTCTAGAAGGCTCAGACCCCTGAGCCCCTTTTCAGAGATCATGATTCCCTTGGTCTGAGGTCGGGGCTGGGTTTGCACGTGTTGGATGGTTGCTTAAAAATCCTTAGGTGATTCTAACGTGCCACTAAGATTGGAGGCTACTCCCTTACGTCACTGACTATTCTTGGTTATTGATCCTCTTTTTTTCATCTGGGTGGAATGGTAAGATGATTGGAATCCTTATGGTCCCATGCAGACCATCTACAGGGGTGTTTGTGGATAACATTCTGTGGTCTGCTTCATTGGGATTTTTGTAATGACAACCTGGTAGGTGATCTTCTTTATCCTCCTCTTCCTCAGTATAGGAGGGACACATGGTGACTGGATTGCCTTGTTGGCTTGGAAAGCCAGGGACTGGAGAATAGATTCCATCCTAAGTGTTCTCTCTAAGACTCAGTTTCCATTCTTGGCCATTGGCCATCCATGTGTCCTTGTTGAAATCTTCCTGGGGCTATTCTTCATCTTTTTTCTTTCTCTTTTTTTCAACAGTTGTTTAGGTACAGACTGGTAAGAAAATGCGGGAAGGGGGTCCAGGCAAAAAGCTAGTTCCTTCAGTGGCTATTATTTTAGGAAGAGCCTGAAGTGAAGGGGAAGCTGGCATAGGAAGTTGCAAAACTCTGTTTCTGTGAGCTTTCCAAAAAGCCTCTGTAATGTTCCTGTGTGATTTATTTTGAATACTGATCTCATCTGGTGCTACTGACATTTGGGGCCAGATAATTCTTTGTTGTGGGAGGCTGTCCTGTGCCCTCACGTTAGCGGTATTCCTACAAACAACTCTCAGCTAGTCGTTTTTAACCCCTTCTCCCCAAGTTGTGTCAAAAATAATCTTCAGACATTGCTAAATGTCCCCACAGGGGCAAAGTCTCCAGTTGAAAGAACTGGCCTGGTTGATTAGAATGTATATACCTACACTCCCCAGTTAGGGAACTATTACAGTAAACGTCAATATAGGAAAGCAAATCTAGATCTAAAATTATTTTAAAAATAAGTTTCAGAAAAACAAAAGCCCTCAATTTTATGCAAGTTATAAGAATCATAATTCAAGGGGCATCCATGGTATCTTTCCAAGGCTTCAAAATGTCTGTTTGTCTCTCTGACTTTAAGTTCTGTCCTTAAGGCTCACATTCATTTGACTTTAGCACTGGCCTCTACCTGTTAAAGACAATTAGGGCCAGCCTTGGGTTTGGAGAGTCAGCCCCCTTGATCTTACTCTGTCTGATGCTGAGTGAAAGATCGCAAGCCGCAGTGAGCACAGAGAGCCCTCCTGCAGGAAGTAGATTAAGCACCCTTTGCTGTAACAGGAAAGGCTTCTGTGACAGCCAGGAGAGCCAAGGCATCTTGGTCAGAGCGAGGAGTCGTTAAGCACTCAACAGCCTTTGATTTGCCAGGCAGTGCTTGCTTCCCTGCAGTGCCTGTGAAATGCAAGGTTCTATTTCGGGCTGATGTTCCATGCAGATTGTCTGGTGCTCCATTCTGCAAACAGAAGACAACCAGACGGCAGGAGGGGCAGCCAAGAAAGAGGAACTGCACAGATTTACCTTCCTACAAACAGATATGGTCCCATTCTCCAGATTCACTGAAGTCTCACAGATACCAGTAGCACATGGCCTTCTAGTTGTTTGTCGATAAAATTTGGAGCCATGTGCGTTTTGTAAACTGTGTGCAATGCTTATTGTCACACAGCACATGGCCCGCTTCTGTGGGCCCTGCTAGGGAAACCCTAACGCCTAGGCCTGATTTCCAGCTGGATTTGATTAATGACACCCGTTGAGTCCTGTGTGTGGAAAAAAATGTCGTTTCAGAGATAAGAGCCTCCATTTGTATAATTTTAAAGAACGTTAGTGGATTATATATTATTTGAGTTTCACAACAAGCTGATAGGATTGGGAAGGACTATATATCTACAGTTTTTTTGGATTAAAAAAATGTTCTCTGTAGAGAAACAGACACTGGGGTTTTGTGAAATTTGGTTGGAAAGAAGTTATTATTTGTCTCCCAAGTTAAAATTGTAGTGTTTCTCCTTTTTTTTTCTTTTTTTTAATAGTGTATATTTAGCTCTCCCCAGTTTTTTTTTTTTCCTTTATAATTGTTTTGGTTTTGTTTTCTTAGCTTGGGGGAGGGGCAAGTGTTTATGCTGATCTTATATGTTATGAGTGTGTCTATGGAATTCTTATATGACAGTAAAATGGCTGAAAAGCAAAATCATTGCTTAATGACTGGATTCCAGCTAAATGTCTTTATTGGCCGTGTCTAAACCTTTTCTTGCTCCCTTCCCCTCATTTTCTTCACTCAATAATTAGTTATGATTGGTTCCTCTTTGGAAATGTTTGAATTGGAGAATCTGCTAGTTTAACTTACATTGTTAATGTATCTCATAAGGCAAAGATTTTTTTCCTTCCTCCATTAAATTTAAGTCCCTCATGGGCTTAAATGGAGCCTTAGTGAATGCGTCTCATCCAAGTAAATCAAAGATAAATCAAGATGTAAGCTTACATTCATGTGTTTGTACTGCTCCTAACCTCATTGTTGTCTATCCGGCTAACGGTGAGTGGGACGTGCTAGCAGCAAAGGTTTCCTCTGTCACAAAACAATCACATTATGATGGGAAAATAATTTGAAGAAGCAGAGAAATGATCACACCTGTTCACAACAATGAATGTTATTTATGGCAGCTTTTGAGATAGCCTATGGGTCCTGTCCTGCTGGGCCTCAGCCCTGCCCTGTGCCTCCTCATTCTCTGAGACTGCCCACCCGCTGTTCATCTTTTTTTTTTTAATTGGAGTAGAATAACATTATATTAGTTTCAGGTGTACAACATCATGATCTGATATTTGTATACATTGCAAAAGGATCACCACAATGCCTAGTTAACACCCATCACCATACATAGTTACAATTTGTTTTTCTTGTGATGAGAACTTTTGAGATCTACTTTCTTAGCAACTCTCAAATATACAGTATAGTATTATTAACTATAGTCGTCATGCTGTATATGACATCCCCATGACTTATGTATTATAGCTGTAAATTTATACCTTTTGACCCATTTCACCCACCTGCCCCCCAACCCCCTACCTCTGACAGCCCCCAGTCTGTTTTCTGTATCTGTGAGGGTTTTTTTTTGTTTGTTTTTGTTTTGCTTGTTTTGTTTTAGATTCCACGCATGAGTGAGATCATACAGTATTTGCTTCTCTCTGTCTGACTTATTTCACTTAGCATCATGCCCTCAGGGTCCATCCATGTTTTTGCAAAGAGTAGATTTCCTTCCTTTTTATGGCTGAATAATTCTCCACTGTATACCCCTGCTCATCCTTTGTCTCTTTAGTTGTGGCCCTGCTTCCTCTCTGTGCTGCCACGTGTTGCTGGCGCCTCTTTTATGCCAGGTGGTGATGTGCTAAGTGCTGGGCATAGAGTGAAGTGGGACAGGCAGTTCCCTGCTCTGATTACTTCCTCAACCAGCTCTCAGCCTTGTCTTCAGCTTTCTGGAGCCGTCTGCATGTGTACTGGTAATTAAATGGGGACAGCTACCTCCACGACAAAGGGAATAATCCCTTCAGGGTCTGCTCTTAGAGGAAGGTCTCTTGTGGTAAAGGAAGAGTAGGGAGTCGCAAATCTGTGTGTGTATGGGGTTGCATAGAAACTGGACAATAGTGTTCTATAAGCCTCTTCAGCTGGGAAGTGTTCAGAGAAGGCCTTGAAGTGTGGGAGCAAAAACAGGACTTTTTCCTGGTTTGGATTCCCTGTTCCTGCCACGCCAGTGTCTTCTCTTCAGCATTCTTGACGGGCACCACTGTCAATTCCTGCCCCTCTGGCTCCCTTGGATGACTAAGTTCCCCCTAACCACGTGTTGGCTATCTACTGCTAGGTAACAAACCGCCCAAAACAACCATTTAATTTGCTCACTGTGCTCAGCAGTTTGGGCCGGGCTCAGCTGGACGGTTTTTCTGCTCTCCTTGCCTCAGTCACGCTTGTGGCTTTGTCATCTGGGCTTGACTGGGGCTGGTTTAAGATGGCCTTACTCACATATTTGGTGATTGGTTGGCTGGACCCCTCCTTCCTTGAGGTCTCTCATCCTCAAGAAGCTAGCTTGGGGGTTTCATTGTACGGTGGGTCCAGGGTTCCTGGGGGACCAGACAAGAACCTGCAAAGCCACTTGAAGCCTTAGCTCAGAATTCATATATCACCACTTATGTCACATTCTGTTGGCCAAAACAAGTCACAAACAAGGCCAACCCAAATTCATGGGGTGGGGACACTGACACAAAGATCCGTGCTTAAAGGGATGGGAGGAATCATCACTGCCGTCTTTGCCAATTGTCTACCACAACTGCATTGCCTTTTCTCTTTCCTATTTTGTTAATTTTTATCTTCAGTTAAGGGCAGAAACATAGCTAACAGGGTAAAAAAAGAATATATACTTTAGAATCAGATAGACCCACAGTTACTGATTCATAGGACTTCTTTTATATTCTAGATATTAATATTTTTTGCCAGTTACATGTGTTGAAGATAACTTTTCTCGGTCTATAATAAATCTTATTGCCTTTATGGTGCCTTTTGACAAAGAGAAGTTTTTAATTTTAGTAAAATCTGATTTTCTATCTTATAGGATTTGTGCTTTTTGTATCTTGTTTCAGAAATCCTTCTCTCTCCCCTGGGCAACAGACATTTTCTTCTGTATTTCCTTCTGAAAGATTTATAGTTTGGACTGTTCACTTTCTGGTTTATACCTCCCTGGTACTGATTCTTGTGAATGATGTGAGTTAGGGTTCAGCTTTTTATTTTCCCATGTGGGTAATCTGCTGTCCTAGCCACATTATCAAATGTTCCATTCTTTTCCCCTGGATCTGCAGTGACACATCTGCTGTACATCACACTTCCATACACGGGTGGGGCTGTTTCTGGGACTCTCTGTTCTGTTAGCCTGTCTTCTTGCTAATTCTGCACTGCCTTATATTATTGTAACTTTAAATACATTTTGATATCTGGTAGGGAAAGTATCCCAGTCTTGTTTTTCTTCTCTAAAACTGTCTTTGGTATTACTAGCCTTTTGCTCTTTCATAACAAATTTAGTTCCAAAAATAATGCTGCCAGTGTGGTCTGTCTGAATTCAGATTCTTTGGCATTTGTTGAGATTTGTATTATGGCCTCATATGTGGGCTGTTTGCATAAACTGCTAATCCTTGTGAATAGGGTTTAAAATTCATGGATCAAGCATAATAATTCTTGATGTTTACGTCTTCTATAGTCTGACTAAATCTATTTTGTCTGGCATTTGGAGAGCGTTCTTTACGTTTGCCTAATATATTTTCCATCCCTATACTTTCAATCTTCTGTGTCTTTTTGTTTAGGTCTATTTCTTGCCTATAAGCATATAGGTGGGGCTTTGTATGACATTATTTTGGGTTTTATCTAAACATGAAGTTTAAATATTGAGTTTAGTCTACATTACATTTATTTAGAAGATCCATGTATTTTGTCTCATTTCTATCATCGTGTTTTGCTGTCTTGATCTTGTTTGTTCTTCCTGCCCTTTCCTGTACTCTCTTTTGGCTGAATTTCTAAACTCCACTTTCCCCTTTCAACTTATACAGTCTAATTCTATTCTTTTAGTGGTTGCCCTTAAAATTTTAACATGATTTCTAACAAAACAAGGACCAAATTCTTTTTACTTCGCACTTGAAGCATAAAAGGACCATAAAATGGTTTAAATACAATCGCCCACCATTGCTTTAGTTTCATCTTGTATTTTTTACCTCCAGATGCCTTTTTGGATGTGTGTGGAGTGTTGTTTTATACACTACAACTTGCCTGTGTGACTATCAGCTCTCTATTTATCTCTCTGGTAACCTTGTATACTAGATTATACGTGTGTGTGTGTGTATATATATTTTCCCACCCAAAGTACATCCTTTAGAGAATTTTTTCTTTAGCGAGGTTCTGTATTAGTAAACTTTCTCACTCTGTCAAATGATTTTTATTATATTTTTCTTCTTGAATACTATTTTAGCTTGAAATACAATTCTGTGTTGAGAGTTTGAGCATTTGAGAATTTCTGTGCTGTAGTGAGATAATGTCTTCAGATAGGCCGTCCTAGCTTCTTTCTTCAACTCTTATTCTTATCCATTGAGTGTTTAATTTCAGTGAGTATAGTTCTCATTTCTAAAAAATTTACTAATTTACCTGGTCTTTTTTGAAAGTCTCTCTTTTCTTGTCCCCCGCCCCCCTTTTTTTAAAGCGTACTCGTTTTGACAGTCTCTATCTGATAATTGCGGTATTATTCCTCGGGAGTCTGATCTGCTGCTTGTTGAGGCTGTTGCTTCTCCCTCGTGGGGACTTGGTTCTCCTGTGTTTATAATAATGGATTATAGGTTCTTGTTTGACCCAGCTTATGTCCGACCATTAACATGATCCCATCGTTAAGGATGAATCCCTCTAGAGCAGACTTGTTTTGGCTTCTGCCAGATGCCCTTGGAATACAAATTTAGAACAACTTCATGGCAATTTTTCATCTTGAGGATCACGGACTGAATTCCTGTATTGAAGTCCTAACCCCTGATGTGAGGGGGTTATTAGGAGTTGGGGGCCGTAGGGAGGTAATTACGTTTAGACGAAGTTACGAGCTGGATTAGGGTCCTTGTAAGAAGAGGAAGAGGGGCCAGGGTTCACCCCCTCTCTCCTTGCACGCACAGAGAGCGGTCATGTGGGTGCCCAGTGAGGTGGCGGCCGTCTGCAAGCCAGGGAAAGGGCCTCACCAAGGAAAGAGTCTGCTGGCACCTTGATCTTTGACTTCCAGCCTCCAGAACTGAGAGAAATAAATGTCTGTTGTTTAAGCAACCCAGTCTGCGGTCCTAGTTACAGCAGCCCGAGCAGACTAAGACGTCGGAGTCTCCAGAATGTAGGACATAGTGTAAATCTGAATCTCAGACACCCGTGCAGACAGCCTGTGGTTGTCACCTCCAAGAAAAATCCCTTCTTCCTCCATCCCCACTCATCCCAGAGTATAGGCAGAGTTAAATCAGCTTCCTTTTTCCTTCTTTTTTTTTTTTTTTCTCTTTTGCCAGTGAGTACTTTTGAAAAAAAATCTTTTTGAGTCTTTTTGGGGTAAAAGTGTAGCCTTATCAAAGGAACCATATGAATGTGGGAGATTCGATTCTGACTCTCCAGTTTGTACTGACCCAACAGTTGTTTTCTGTCTCACGGCTTCACAGTTGACACCAAAGGCTCCAGGGCTGTGGTTCCCAAGCTGGGATGGTTCTGCTGTTGGGCTCTGTAGGGGTGCGTGTTTGACTGTCACAGTGGCTGGGGAGCGCTCAAGGCACTTAGAACCCAGGAGCCCAGGGGGGCTTGGTGCCCTGTGTACCTGCCATGTGTACAGTTTTCCTCCTAAACATTTTCGCCTCCTGACACCAGCAGGTTCCCGCTCTAGGGTTTGGAGTTTGGAGACTGATGGATTACTCAGCACTGCCATGGCTTTGGGACTGGCCCACCCCTCCTGCTTCCTTTGTCTTCTTCATTTTGGGCTCTGGGCATTTCTTGGAGCTCAGCTTTATGTTTAAAAAGGATTTGGGGAGACTTCCCTGGTGGTCCAGTGGTTAAGACTCTATGCTTCCACTGTAGAGGGCACACGGGTTCAATCCCTGGTCAGGGAACTATCCGCATGCTGCATGGCACAGCCAAAAAAAAAAAATAATAATGAAAAAAATATAAAAAGAATTTTGTTCTATTTTATTGATACTTAGAATTTCTAAGTGTTTTGTAGAATTAGGGTTTTTTTGCTTCCTTTTTAGGATACCTGGCCCACGATATTGTTAACAATGAAAATCCTTTCATTCCTTTTTCCACTATTTTGTGAGCAACCGCTAGACCCCAGGCATTACGATATACAGTGGAGATATGCAGGGTCACAGTATTTGGCTGTACCGTCTGGGGGTCGCCATTATGCAGATTACAGCGTGAAGGTGACCTTGTGTACAGCCTCGCCACCCTGCTTAGCGCTGAGGGAGCGTGGTTCCTGCCATCTCAGAGCTTAACGCTGTTCAGATCTTCCCCTTCTTTCTAGCCCCAGCATCTAGGTCATTGCCCCCATTTAAAGTATTCAATCACTCTTTTTTCCTCTGGTGGTGACGGCGTGACATTGTTGATGTCCACCAAGTTAAGTGAGCATCTTTCTTTGATGGCTCCCACCATGCTATTGAGTGAGGAAGTAATTAAAAGAAGTGCAAGAAAATCGTAGAGCCAGAACTCTACGACTAGGTGCGGGGAGGCGGCGGGGTTCAGACAGAAACTTACAGACCATACAAGGTAGGCATTCGCTTCATTGGTGCTTCATTCCGGAGGAAGGGAAGGGGACCACAGGACGCAGCCTTGGAGCGAGGTTTGCTCAGGGATTGGCTTCTTTCCTTAGTTTCCCAACCAACCTAGAATTTGATCAGAAAGTCATGCTAAACAGCTTGTGACTGTAACCGTGTCATTGGAATAAGGCAGCCTCTTTGCAGACTGACGCTTTCATCCAAGGAGTCAGAAAGTGGCTCCTTCTCTCTTCTCTTTTCTTCTCTTTCTTCCCTTCTCTCTCTTTCTTCCCTTCTCTTCTCCTCCTTCTTCCCTTCTCTCTCATCGGGTTAGAGTGATGGTGCTGTAGTCCCTGACCCAGTGCCTGGCATATTCTAAGATAATGGTCATCAAACCACTGTCTTATCAGACTAGCTAGAGGTTTGTAAATATACTAGAGACTTGTTATTCCAAGTGTGGTCCATGGACCTCTTGATTGATAACATCTTGGAGCTTGTAAGAAATGCAGAATCGTAGGTCCAACCATATACCTATTGAATCTGAATCTGCATAACATGAACCCCCAGGCAGTTCAGATGCTCTTTAAATTTGAGAATCCCCCCAGAGGAAAGAGATCTTAATGTTCTCTTCCCCAGTGCAGGGGGCTACCATAGCCAACCACTGTAGTAGGGACTTGGTAAAATAGGAAAGAAAGTTGCCTACACTTTTGCATAGAATATGGTGGGAAGAGTGGGTGTTATAAGATGTTTGAAGTTTGCCAGGTTAATCTATATGAAAGTTATTATTTTTTTTAATGTTCTTCTCAGAATGGGTTTTTCAGTTATTTTAGCAATGAAGTAATTGATCCAGCAATTAATTTGATTATAAATCAATCTAATAATTTAATTTTATTTAAATTTTATTTCATAGATAGATGGATAGTAAATTATTGTCTTAGTCAGCTGGGGCTGCTGTGACAGAATACCACAGACTGGGTGGCTTAAACAACAGATAAATTTATTTCTCACAGTTTTGGAGGCTGGGAAGTTCAAGATCAGGGTTCCTGCTGAGGGCTCTCTTCTGGCTTGCAGACAGCTGCATTTTCTCTGTGTCCTTACATGAGGGCAGGGGAGCTCTGGTGGAGGCCCATCCTCAAGACCTCATCTAAACCTGCTTAGCTCCCAAAGGCCTCATCTCCACATACAGTCCCATTAGGGATTAGGGCTTCAGCGTATGAAATTGAGGGGGGACATAAATATTCAGTCCACAGCAATTATTGTATATTATAAAATATGTATTATAAATAATAAAAATATACTATGTTATAAAATAATAATAATAGTGGTAACAATAAAAACAACAAAAACTAACATTTATTGAACCAAGATCATGGAGCACATACTTGGAGTGTCTAACAATGTATGTGCACGTCATGAGCTTGACGCCATACTCCCTTGCACTGCCATGGCTTATAGCAATGACTATGTGCTGACCCATGTGTTCTTCTGACTTCATCTTGCAGGGCACAGCCTCTGCAGCCAGCAGGGCAGTAGTGCTGAGACTGCTCCGGAGGAGACCGAAGGGCCAGACTTGGAATCCTCAGATGAGACTGATCACAGCAGCAAGGTGAGAGATTTCCATTTGCACATCCCATGTCTTGAACCGCCAAAGAATCACAGCTGACACGTCACCTCTGCAGCTGTATGTGGTTAGAAGGCCACTCCACGGGACCAAAGTGTTTTTACTTCTGAGATGTCACTAAATAGGATATGAAATCCAAATTATAGCCTCGAGGACAAACCCATATGTGAGAATATAGGGCAGAGCTCACTCTTAATGAATTAAAGTCTCATTTCATCCTGTTTCCTTCTTATGCTTCCATATATGTATGACGAAACAGCATCTAAAATGTGTACAATTGGGTCAGTTATACTTTCTTGCTACTCATGGTTTCTATAACAAACTCCCTTTGCATTATCTCTGTTTAGCTCTTGTGGAAGGTGAGCATCTTTACATTAAAGGGAAAGAAACAATGTTTTTGTTAATCCAAATACAGTGACCCTCACCGGGTTGAGCACTGTGACAAAGCTCTTATCCTGACTCTTTGGGGCAACTGTGAATTTGTTTTCCATAATTCCTCATGCTTTTATTCCACTTCCTAAAGAGTTCTATGTGTCAGTAACCTCTTCTCATCACGGTCTCCAGAGTATAACAATTTGAAAACTCTGTTACCTATATCTGAAAGACCCCCTCCCCAGTAAAAACAGTGAAATGTGATTATGTCCATATTTATTCGTCGTTTGTTTTCAGAATGTTGTTGACATATTTATGTTGGTCCCCCTGTCTGTCTCCTATTCTTTTGCTTGACATTGACCAGTCACTTAACCTGAGCAAATCATGTAACTTTAAATGATACCTTTGTTTTTCTCATCTACAATATCAGGTGATTCTTGCCTTTGTCCAGTAATTGGATGATTGGCTGGGTCAAAAATATAACTGATATTGATAATGGAACTATACTCTTCAAATTCGAATGATTATTTCAAAAACCTACATTGCTCTGTGTATACTTCTCTGTCTCTTTTTGTCTTTATATATCTTTGTAGGACTTTCTTGAGTGCATATGTTAGACTATCTTCAGCATTGCTTTTATCCATATGTTTCTCTTTTGCCATCATAGGATCATCATTCTCAGTGTCTAAGTTGAGCACAGTATAAAATTTAATATTTTAAAGTAATTTTAATGTTTATAAATTTAATATTTGCAGACTGAAAGGCTTTATGTTGTTGGTTATTAATTAAAAAGCCAGTAAACAGAAACATGCATGTTTCATTTAAAGGCAAAAAAACAAAAGCTGTTTAAAGTTACTTTTTATTTTTGTGGCCTTTTACCTACTTTTTCGGGGAGGTGGGGGAGGGTGAGTGGCCCTCAAGAGAAACAGATATTTCCGTGTGAGGTAAGATATTTTGAAGACTATTTATTAAATTGTTCTATTATTAAACTAAAAATGTTAATTCTCAGTTTCTAATTTGATCTGGGAGTACAGTTATTTTTCCTGTATCTAAGACATTTATTTCTGAATACTTTTTAACTTGGATCATTTTTACCTCACTATAATAGCCCAGTGTTCCCCTCCCTTTGTGGATTTTGAGAGATTGTTTCCATTTTAAATATAGTGAGTCATGAAGTCCCAAACAGGGTCTTCTATAATATTCGGTTCTGGCAGCAGAGAGGAAGGAAGAGGCCCCAGGGTTTTGTTGACTGATCCCAGGTGCCTCTGTGATTTCATGGCTCTTTCTCCTGAGAACAAGACCCTGAAACGTGCCTGGAACAGCCAGGGTCAAGTATAGGAGCAGGCGATGAGGTTCCTGGATTTCACTGTAGAAATGCATGGTAGGCTCTCATAAAGGAGAATTTCTTGGAAGTTATTGACAAGTTTGGGTAATGATCTGAGTTATTTTTGAAGATCATAAAGTGGACTCATTGACACCATAGGTTCACAGTCCTTTTTTTATAGATTGGATGTAGGGAGCACTGTGTGATTCTGTACCTGAAAATACTCCTGGTGTTGGTTTGATTCAGATTTTATCTTCTTTATTTGAATGATTTCGTTATTAGTAATAAATGAGAGCTAATACTTAGTGTCTTGTATATATTGGGTGCTGTTCCATATTAACCTATCTCATTCTCACAATACCACTGAGAGATAGATACTGTTATTCCCCCTATTTTATAGATGACGATATTGGAACAGAGAGGTTAAGCAACTTACTGAAGGTCACACAGCTCTGAGATGACAAAACGAGGCTCTCTGTTGTTAACTGCTGTGCTAAAATGACCTTCTGGCCAGATTGTTAAGGTCTGGTATTAAATACCAGGTTTCAAAAAAGGAAGGAAGTAATTAATTAGTAATAGTGTAAGCCAGTTTAGATATACAATTGAACCTTGAACAACACGCGGTTGAATTGCGAGGGTCCACTTATATGTGGATTTTCTTCCAATAGTAAATAGTACTACCGATCTGCAGTGGGTTGAATCTACAGATACGGAACCGTGGATGCGGACGAACCACGTGGATACGGAAGAACTACGTATATGAGGGTAGGGGGGAGTATAAGTTATACGTGGATTTTTTGACTGCAAGGATATTCGGCACCTCTAACCCCCAAGTTGTTTAAGAGGCAACTGTATACTCATTAGCCGCTTAAATATTTTTCTAATGCTTAAGCTTCGTGTCTTTTTTCATGATGTAAAGTAAGAGCCAGTGTATATCTTAAGTTTCTTGATTAAGGATCAATATTTTTTGATGCGGCTCCTATATCAGTGTGTCATTTTTTTGAGGATAAACCAAACATTCATATTTAAGTAAGCTGCCTAAAAGTGGAAGGATGATTTAGCCTTAATTTGAATGCACCAGGCTGGGTGTAGAATGTAAAAACTAGATAAATAGATAAACGAACAAATGAATAAATGAAATAAAACAGGAAATCATTTTTTATTCTGGCTGAATACATGAGGGCTGTCGATTTTGTTTATTTGTTTAATATTTTTGCTGCTCTTCCTAAATGAATCATTTTGTGAAACAGTGGGCGGGATAAAGAGAATGCATGTTGGAGTTTTATGTGTTGTTACAAATTTCTTTTAGATGGCTGTTTTTGCGGCACGTGGTCTTCGGGGGTTGAGCAAGTAGGTAATTGTGAGTTTGTTGCTGAGCTGGTGGTGACACGGGACCGTCACATCCACGGGGTTGGGGCGTGGGACTTTCACACCGCAGGGACAGTCTGGCGGCCTTTCTCTTTGTAAGCCGCCTCCTTCCTCTTATGACTGTGGGTGACAACCTCAAAGGACCTCCTCACCACCCCCCCACCCACTTGTTTCCCTGCTTCTAATTGAAAACTCTTGTCTCTGGAAATGAATGCTAATTAGCTCCGGGCAGTCCTATCATGCATTCCAGACCCCCTGGCAGCTGTGATTTTGTTTTCCACTTAGCCAATGTATGAGAATCATTTTCAGAGCATTTCCAATTGGAAAACCTTCTTTTTTCTTTTCAGTCCAAATTGTTATTGTCTTGGAAATGTTTGGTTTTGTAACAAAGCATTTGGGGGACATTGTGAAAATATGAACTGTTAAAAAAATGTTTTGGTTTTTAATGTCTGCTCTCAACTCCGTGAGGGGTGTCTTCAAAGTTTGAGCCGGGCGGGTTTAATATTCCTGTGCAGTGCAGGATGCAGGCCAATCAGCTGATCTCAGTCTGCAGGGTAGAGACGCTCACATCCCGGGAGGCGTTTTTTTTTTTTTTTTTTTTTTTTTTTGCATTGTTTTCTTGCCTCTTGGCTCTCCCTTTCTGGAACTTCTGCTGTTTAGCCAGGTGAAATCAAAGCATAAATTCTGGTCTATCGGTTGGCCTTTGACACCCTCCCAGAGGGCACTGACGGGCAGAGGGGGCTGCTGTCGGGTCGCACTGTCTCTGTCCTCGCTCTGTAGACATGCAGCCGTAGGTCTTCACGGCACAGCCGGCATGGGCTGTGTGGATGGGAGGATGCTCTCTCAGGAGCCAGAAGGCATTCGGTGCTCTCCGAGTATTTTAAGAAACTTCTGTTTCTTTGTGGAACGTGTCAGGAGGTAGAATTATCATGAGAATACATTCCCGATGATGTCTGCTTTGTGGAAAATAAAGCGCAAGCCCAGGATTGAAAACAGTGGCAAGTCCGGTGATTCTGTATATCGGACGCTTCACCTGGTGAGCACTGTTTGAATTCTATCTTGCTAGCCTTTGTTTATGTTACGACTTTCTAGCTGATTTGTTTCCCAGTTCAAATGATGGTGACATGCTTGTCCCATGTCCCCATACTGCAGGCTTCTGCCCGTTAGATCTCCTTGTTGATAGAGAATATACATTTTAACATGGGAGTGGGGGTCATCAGTAGTTGGAATGAAGTCGAGCTTGCCAAGAATCTTTACACGTATCTGTTTTTTCATTTCTAAATGACAGAAAGGTGGGTTGTTATTATTATTTTGAAAATTAAATGTCATTTGAATGTTTCCCTCTTTCTTTTGGGTGTTGAGATTTTGAACATGTTTGTGTTAAATGTGTGATAAGTCTCCCCATCTCCACCTCCGATCAGGTAGCCTAAGTATTCAGCAAGGATTTCTGGAAGAAGGATGTTCAACTTGCCTCCTATAAAGTTTTAAGTGCTTTTGACTTTACTTCTGCTTACTTGAGAAGCAGGTGGATTTACAAGTGTTGGCCCAGGGAATGTATTAATGATTTAATGTCAACTGACCTATATTGTGTATGCCAATTCCTACGGTAATTGTTGCCTCTTTAATAAGAAAATTTTTTAGTGGGTTAAGGGGGAGGAATAATTTAAAATCAAGTTAAACCTTTTAATAGTTAAATATTAATATCAGAGTCTGTTGACTATTAGACTTCGTGTCACTTAATGAAATTGAACTTGGACGGTGAGTACACCTGATTTACTCAAGTAAGCCTTTATCCTTATTGAATGTTTCTTCTTCAAAGTTTGTTCAAAAGGAGACCAAAAAGATGCCAGAGAACTATAGGGGTTATCATTGTATATGAGGGTCTCTGAAATTATGGAATATGTTACTTTGGTGTTTGTTTCCCAAAAAAGCTTATATAAAGGCTATAAGATTTCAGGCCACTCTGGCCCCTTTTAAATCTGTGGGAAGTGTTAAATCGGTCAAACTCAAAGGACAGTTTTAGAACTCTGAACTCATCCCGAGATAGAAATTGCCTTTGGTGGTTGCATAACAGGAAGAGCTTTAACAGCTGGGTAGCTTGGGTTGATAGTGTGTACTTGAAAGCCTACCCCCCTCTTTTTGTACTTTCTTTTCATCTTCCACAGGAAGAAAGTGATATTATAAACATTGAACTTCATGCAGACCTCAGTAAACTAGCCCGTTTCCTCCTTCAATTGTCATGTTCATTTCTGTACGTTGGGTGGGTAACTCTTCATCCTGACAGTAGAGCAGCTCTGCCACCCTTTAACAGTTTTAACTGGCAGCTCTGAAATGCCCATAAGTGCTTTTCATTTCCAGGGTGACTGATGGCAGTCCTCAAACGGGGAGAGGTTTGGACTTGGAGAAACTGTGTCTGTCTTCTTCTTTCCAGCAATCCTTTGCTACTTGTACCAATTCTAGGAAACTTGGCTTTCAGGAGTTATGTTGAGGACCTCTCAAGGCAGCTCTCTTTCTGGGCTACAGTGCTTGATGTGTAAATGACCAGGATGCCATGTCACTCAGTGATAGAGTGAGGAAAGCACTGCACTCAACTCCTTCTACATCCTATATCCTGGCCAAGCTACATGGAGAAGGTCCTAATAGGTTTTTTAAAATTAATTTTTATTGGAACATGGTTGCTTTACAATATTGTGCTAGTTTCTACTGTACAGCAAAGTGAATCAGCTATACGAATACATATATCCCCTCTTTTTTTGGATTTCCTTCCCATTTAGGTCACCACAGAGCACTGAGTAGAGTTCCCTGACCTATACAGTAGGTTCTCATTAGTTATCGATTTTATACATAGTCTCAATAGTGTATGTATGTCAATTCCAATCTCCCAGTTCATCCCCCACCCCCCCACCCCAGGTCCTAATAGGTTTTGATGCAAATAAGTTTGGCCACAGTATGGGGGCAGGGGGACTTAAAAACTGGGCCACAACATGTAAAATCTCTAGGTTAGAGGTATTCTAAAGACGACTAGCATTTTATTTTTGGGGGGGTAATATTTTAGTAAAACAAAATTCTCAAACTTGATGATATCCTTTGAAGTTGTTTCCAAGCAAAAATTTCATTAAGAGCCTTATAAATAACACCCCTTGACAATATATACAATATAACTTGTTATTCTGTGTCTTCTTGTTTGTTTATTTTATTAAATTTATTTATTATTTATTTAGATAACATGGAATTGACAGTAAAAAGGTTATGTCCATATTGACCCAGTTCCTTGATAAACCTGAGAGTTTATAACTTGAATCAGAGAACGGGCTTGCCAGTGGAGAAACCGTTTCCCCCCCGCCCCCCGATAAATCTGTCTTAGCTTAGGAAGACTCTGTCTTATAAGGAAGGGATGCCTAAGGCTCTGAACTCTCAGAAGAGGACTCAAGGATATTTTTAGGTATCCCCTGGGATGCTAAAGGTATTTCCTAATATAATCCAGGACTTGGCTCAGGAGGGGTGTGCCAGGAAGAAGGTGGGGAACCTGCCTGTTAGACGTGAGGTTGGGTAGGAGATGGCTAGGTGTAGAGCACTAGAGCCCTGGCCCACATCCCACTAACCTGAGCTTTCCCGATGGGCCTGCTTAAAACTCAGAATACTGAACCTTAGAGGTGGTGGACTTGACATAGGCAAAGTCAGGAACCCTACTCACACTCTTAAAAATGGAAACCTCAAAGTATTTATGGTGAAACGGAGGGAACGAAAACCCAGAAACTCCATGTCATGCCTTTCATTATTCGAGCTAGATATTGCTGAGAATGGCAACAAGTCAGCGTGGTGCAAATTGGGAGCACAAAAGGAAATGTCTTTTGAATTTCCTGCCTTTGATATGTCAGAGTCCCAAGGTCATAACTTGCCTTTTCTTAAAGTGTGGGACATCCTTGGTGTAATCTGTGAGGACATTGGAGTTCTCATGGCAACTTGTCTAAATGATAAAACTGCAGAAAGGTCTCCTGTGTCTCTGATGGGAATACGGGGATGGATTTAGGTATCATGAGTAATAGCTGTGTTATTAATTTGCATGTAAAGACAGGCAGCTGTGGTTATTGTTGGGACATTTAGAAAAGCGTTGTGTAAGCGAAGGTGCCAGTTATACATTTGTTGTTTTGACGAGTGACAAATCAAAGTGACAGAGGAGAGTTTGGGATTAGCTGGAGGGCAGGGCACTTAAGCTGTCAGCTGTTACCACTGTCTTTCCATGGGATTTTCATTTGGTGAGGCACAACCCCCCTTCCATGATGTCTATGTTATAATGCAGTTGCCTTTTACAGTTATCATGAGATCATCTAAAAGGCGTGTGGACATTTTTGTTAAAATGGACCTACTTGTTCCTTTTTAATTATTAGGACGAAGCCATATTTAACTGTTTATATTTAATGATGACATTGAGTTTGTAAAACCCTAACATAACTAAATCAAACTGTTTAGTTTATTTCTACTGAAACAGGCTGTGATTAAAAAACGTAGTTTTTCTTTTTTAACAGCCTTATTGGGATATAAGTCACATGCTGTACAGTTCAGCCCATTTTGGTGAGTTTTTCATCAGTCACCAAAGGGAGAGTTCTTTGTGGGGATATTCAGTGTCTGACACACTGATTCCATAGGGAACATTTAACAGTGCCACTGACAGGTAACTAATACATCCTGGCATATAAGACCAGGATCTTTGCTAGCAATAAATAAGCTGTGTAACCATAAGTAAATTGGATCAGTAATTACGTGGATTTGGGTCCTGGCTCTGCTCTTTCCTGTCATGACATTGCTGCTAATGCATCCTTGTTAAGTTCTGATTTCCCGTGTCCTTGTCCTGTCTTTATTCCGGGCTTCCTTCCCTTTGGGCTATGCTAATGAGGGAAAGGCAATTTGCTAATGAGGAGAAGGCATGCTAATGTTAGCTGCCTTCCTCTGTGTTTAAGAATTGCCCCCATGGGATATACTTGGTTTGGTTCCTCTGCCTACCACAAAATGCCAGCCTTGACCTTCAGCTCTTTGCACCAACGGTTGTGTTTGGAAGGATGGTCTTCTCAGGATGTTCACTTTCAAGAGTGAGTAGGTGGGATACCCACCTACTCACTCCTGAAAGTAATTCTTTATCTGCACAGGTCTATATTGGAAATACTTTGTGCCTAGGGGTGAATTGGACAATAGAAACAGGGAAGAGCAGTCCAAGAAGGCAGCCACTACTTTCAAGGAGATATGCATGAGACATTTGTAGAGTGGTACATTAGAACAAATACTAATAAACTAATAAACTAGATGTTGTGGTACAAAATAGCCTTTGGAGTAATACCATAGAGAGCTTTAAAAAAATACTAACACTTGCACATCCCATCCTAGAGATTCTGATCGAATTGATCTGGATGGTGCACTAGGCATTGGGAGGTTTAAAAACTCCCCAGGTAATTCCTACATGCAGCCAAGGTGGGGGATTACTGATTCCACAGGATTTTCAGTGGTCCATCTTCAACGCTTGCTTTGAAGAACTGTTTTGCATAACTTGAAAAGTTGGAATTTTAGAATTCTAGATTCCCAAACTTCCACCTGAATCATCTTGGACAGAGATTGGGTGGGGATTGAGCTCTCCTACTGAGGTCTTTTTCAGGGGCCAATGCCCCTTAGTTTTAGTTGGAGGAGGGGGGAGGTGGTGGGTGCTGGTGGTGGTGGAATCTTTCTGCCTTGGAGAAGCTGGAGAGACAGAAACTTAAAAAAAAAGTATATATATATATATATATATATATGTATCTGTTGTTATCTAGAGAGTTGCCTCCGTGTCAATTTTTAATAGAGACAGAAGACTCTTTGCTTATAAAATCATCTTCCAGCTTTGCAAAGTAAATATGTATAGTGCACTGAACAGAGAGTCTGATAATAAATTACCCTTGTATTTTGGGTGAAATGCACTTGTCCGTATCTTCCTCTCCTCATTGGAGAGCTTCTTGCAGAGTGGTTAAGAACACAGGCTTTGAGCTATGCTGCCTGGTTCAGATCCGAGCTGTGCAATCTTGGTTGAGTTACTTAACCTCTCTGGGCCTCTGTTGTCTCAACTGTAAAATAGGAATGATAATAGCCCTCACTTACCAAGTGGGAGGATTAAAGGAATCAGACCAGTGCCTGGCATGCAGTGATCACTCAGTATATGTCAGCAGTTGTTATTATGGTTGTTTTGAGCATTCAGTGAGCTCTCAGACGTGTGGAGCAATTTGGGGAAACGAGAGATGTGATTCATGTGTGGCAGTTCATTAACCAGGAAGAATATCTTTAGGAGGGACAGATGTCAGACAAGTCTCTGTAGTGAGGGATAACTTCGTCTGTCTTGCCTTTTCAACTGTGCTCTGAAGAGCACGGAACAGGTGGCCGCGTTTTGCCGCAGTCTGCACGAGATGAACCCCTCTGACCCGAGCCCGTCCCCCCAGGACTCTGCCGGGCCTCAGCTGGCCGCCATGAGACAGCTAACAGACGCCGATAAGCTGCGCAAGGTCATCTGTGAGCTCCTGGAGACAGAGCGCACCTATGTGAAAGTACGTCTTCTCCTGCCCTCCCTCCTGCATCCTTCCTCCCGTCCTTCGGAAGGATGCAGGCTCTGTGTTTATACTGATGTTGACTAACAGCAAAGCCAGATCACGGTCTTGAAGAGTATCTTGGTCTCTCCTATGGAATTTGGCCTTGATTCTGAATGTTACGATCTCCTTTTGTGTTTTAGGGAAGCATATCTATTCTTATAGCACTTCATTGATATAAATAACTGATTGATTGACTCAGAAAGGAGATGATGGTGAATGTTAAGTGAACCTTCTGACCTTTCTAAATATGTTGTTGAGCTCATACCAAAATTGAATTCGTTTTTGACAAATTCAAGTAGTAGTATCTTCACAATCTACTTTGAGTCTAGGTAGCAGGATATCAGGACTGTTTTGTGTTATCATTTGTTCTGACATTTAGTTATATTCCTGAAACTATATCATTTGTTCCTATATAATTTATAATACATACAACTATTGTTTAAAAATGATTAAAGAAGACAATTTAAAAGCGATGAAAACTTTATTTAAAATTTTATTCATGAAGTGGACAGTCTCCTTTTGTAGAACTGCAAAATGGGACAGAAGGCAAGAAGCTTTCATAGGGTAAAGAATAAAGAACAAGGAAGAGACAAATAGACAATACTTGATTGGCTGGGGCCACGTAGTCAACCTTGGTTGGGGTGAGAAGGCCCAGAGTTGGCCTGGCGTTTGGAAATTGGCTGAGTGGATATACTACATTCTGGTCAAGTGATGTATTGACAGGGACACAAAAATGATCTAAATTTAAGTTTGCTGACACGACACCCCAGGCAGAAATGGCTCCATCTTGGGCCTAGAAAGTTATTTCAACACTATATAATTTATAATATATTTCTATAACTATATAATTCATCTAATTATGATAATTGTATAATGATATACTCCAACTGTATAATTTAGTTATGTTTAGTTCCATGTTACAATAGTGTGATCTGTTTTAGTCTTTAAGTCAGAGGTCAGCAAGTTATGGTCCTTGGGCCAAATCCAGCTCTCTGCCTGTTTTTACAAATAAAGTTTTATTGGAACACAGCCACACACATTCACTTATGTATTATTTATGCCGCTTTCCTGCTACAGCAGCAGAGTTAAATAGTTGCGACAGAGACCATATGGCCTGCAAAGTCTGAAATATTTTGAGGAAAGGTTGGCTCACTTCTGCCTCAGTGGACCTCAGTGACCTAAAGACTGAAATGTTAGCATTTGGGACATAATTTTTTTTTCTTTAGATTCTTTATAGACTTTTAGAAGTGCTAATCCCATATTCTTTCAACCCTTAGGACTTAAACTGTCTCATGGAGAGATACCTAAAACCTCTTCAGAAAGAAACTTTTCTCACCCAAGATGAGGTATGGTGGCAATTGTCTGAACTTTGTGAGGGTCACACTGTAGCTTGACTTGGTGAAGAGGAAGGACTGGGGAGTACACACAGTACTGAGAGCATTTTGAATTCATTTAATTGTAATAAATAGGTCAAATTATTGCCTGCAGAGCTCTTGGTGTGCACTTGGAGAGGAAGGAGGGAGCTGCCCCACCTTCTGGTGGTGGGAGCAATACCATAATTATAAGTATGGGTAGAAAAACTTCGAAATCAGAAGCAAATAAAGGTTCTGCACACTAATGAAATATGGGGTTGATGAAATTCTTTTGCATTTTCCAGCTTGATGTGCTCTTTGGAAATTTAACTGAAATGGTAGAGTTTCAAGTAGAATTCCTTAAAACTCTAGAAGATGGAGTGAGATTGGTACCTGATCTGGAAAAGCTTGAGAAAGTTGATCAATTTAAGGTAAGTCTCATCCTCAAATAGTATAAAGCTGCCTCTTAATGTCAAGGGTGGGCTATCCTATAGGTCACGTCGAATCTCCTAATAACACACCGCAGGAGGCATTGTTGCCGTGTTCTTGAGTCTTCACTGAACTGCCAGTGGAGTCATTTCCTAAAGGGAGTCTGAGAGTGGAACGGACTGCATCTTGCTTTTCTGGCTGAGGTAGAACCAGTACCATTGACTTGCATTAAACTGGTGTATCTGCTGACTTCTACTTTGGAAGATGTGCCTACCTTTTGTTCTGTTTATGTAGGGGCCTTTAATACTTGCGATTAGCAAATTAGACTAGCACTCTTGGTTTTCCAATAAACAAATTAACTTATCTTGTTCTGGGAAACTGGTTAATGGAAGTGCTTATCAATTATCTAGGAGGAAGACAATCTTCCAGCACACGGTGTCCTTGTAGGCTTTTTTTTTTTTTTTTTTTTTTTTTTTTTTTTTGGCTGCGTTGGGTCTTTGTTGCTACACGTGGGCTTTCTCTAGTTGTGGCGAGCGGGGGCTACTCTTCATTGCGGTGCACAGGCTTCTCATTGCAGTGGCTTCTCTTGGTTGCGGAGCACAGGCTCTAGGCACGCAGGCTTCAGTAGTTGTGGCGTACTGGCTCAGTAGTGGCTCCCGGGCTCTAGTGTGCAGGCTCAGTAGTTGTGGTGCACGGGCTTAGTTGCTCCGTGGTATGTGGGATCTTCCCAGACCAGGGCTCGAACCCGTGTCCCCTGCATTGGCAGGAGGATTCTTAACCACTACACCACCAGGGAAGCCATGTCCTTGTAGCCTTAATGAGGATTTATGACTAGTACCTCAGTGAGGATGCTGACAGCGTGTCTCCTTCTCCTTGGTTGGCTTTCCCTTATTACAGAAATTTCCTGTGCTGTGTTTCTGATTGACAAAGGCTCATTGATTCATGCACAATGGTGTTGGCTTACATGTCACCCTCATGTACTTCTAAAAAACAGATTAATTGAGGTATAATTGATATACAATACACTACATATATTTAAAGTGTACAGTTTGATGAATTTTGACATACGTGTACACCTGTGAAACCATCACTTCAACCAGGATAATGAACATAATATCACCCCTAATTGTTTTTCCTTCCCTTTTGTGATTCCTCTCTCCTTCCTCTTACGGCCACCTCTTAGCCACAGGCAACTATGTCTGCTTTCTGATTAGTTTGCATTCTGGAATTTTATATAAATGGAAACATATAGCATATACGCTTTTTTATGTGGTATCTTTTACTGTGTAGTTATATTGAGTTCCATCCCTGTTGTTACATATACCCGTAATTATTACTTTTTTATTGCTGAGTGGTATTCCATTGTGTGGATGTACTGCACTTTGTGATCCTTTCCCCTTTCTTGGGCATTTGGGTTTTTTCCAGTTTTTGGTGACTACACATAAAGCTGCTGTGAACATTTATGTACAAGTTTTAGTATGAATATATGCTTCCATTTCTCTTGGGGTAAATACCTAGGAATGGAATGGTTAGGTCATATGGTAAGTGTATGTTTAACTTTTTAAGAAACAGTTGAACTATTTTCCAAACCGATTCCAGTGTGCAATCCCACCAGCTGTTCCTCCTCATTCTTACAACAAGGTCGGGTCACTCTTTTTAATTTTAGCCATTTTAGCAGGTAGGTGGTGGCACTTCATTGTGGCTTTAATTTTAGTTTCTCTAATGACATGACTATTAGTATCTTTCTATGTGCTGATTTGCTTTCAGTATATCCTCTTTGGTGAAGTGTCTTTTCAAATCATTTGCCCATTTATTATATTGGATTGTTTTCTTATCGTTGAGTTTTGAGAGTTCTTTGGAAATTTTGTGTATGAGCCCTTTACCGATATATGATTTGTAAATATTTTCTTCTTGTCATACAGTATCTCCCAAAGAGCAGAAGTTTGTTTTTTTTTTAAGTTGATTTCTTTTTTTTTAATTGAGTATAGTTGATTTACAATGTTATGTTAGTTTCAGGTGTATAGCGGAGTGATTCAGTTACACACATACATACGTATACGTCTATTCTTTTTCAGAGTCTTTTCCCTTATAGGTTATTACAAAATATTGAGTATAGTTCCCTGTGCTTTACAGTAGGTCCTTGTCGGTTATATATTTTATATATGGTAGTATGTATATGTTAATCCCAACCTCCTAATTTATCCCTCCCCTGAGAAGTTTTTATTTTTTAATGAAATCCAAGTTTTCAAACTTTTTCTCTTTTGGGTCATACTTTTGCTGTCTTATCTATGAAATCTTTGCCTAAACCAGGGTCATAAAGATTTTCTCCTATGGTTTCTCCTAAAAGTTTCATAATTTGGGGATTTATATTTAGGTCTCTGATCTGGTGTGAATCAAAGTCAATTTTTTTGCGTATGAATATTTAATGTTTCTAGCACTATTTTTTGAAATGACTATCCTTCGATCCTTTTCCACTGAATTGCTTTTGCACTTGTGTTGAACTTGGGTTCAGTTGTCCATATAGGTGGGGACCCCCATACACTTTGACTCTCTTCTAACACTTGCAGAAACCTGGCTGTGTGATGTTAGTATGTATACAGGTTTGTAGGATGAGATGAAGACTACCCCTTTGATATATTTTTTTGTGTCATCTCTTTACAGTCCCTCTCTGCAACAGGAGTCATTTAGAATGCACACACACATTCATACACATAAGCATATGGACATATATGCATGTATAGTTCTCTATTTTTATTTGGATATAATTTCAGACTTACGGAAAGGTTGCAAGGATAGTATGAAGAATTCCCAGATAGCCTTCTCCCAGCCTTCTTCCAAATGTTAACGCATTTGCTTTATCCTTTCTCTCCCTACCTGTTTCCTTTATGGATGTGTGTGTGTGTGTGTGTGTGTGTGTGTGTGTGTGTGTGTCTGTGTCTGTGTCTGTGTCTGTGTGTCTCTGTATATAGAATATAATTGTTTTCCCTGAACCATTTAAGAGTAAGTTGCAGGCATAATATCCCTTTAACCCTAACTACTGCATATAGTTCATTTTTTGTGTGTTCAGAAATTGCTTGTGTTAGTTCATTTTTCTTCTCTTCAGGGTAGTTGGTCATACTATCCATTTGAAGTACAGTTTGGTTCATTGATAAATTAAGTAATAGGATATTAGAACACCATGATAAGGGCCAGTAGTTTGTCAGTTAATCAGAAAGTTGCTTAATGTGGAACATAATAAAAATGCGGACAGACCCGAAAACATTTGGTTTTAATCTAAAATATCTAACATTCATTATATTCATGTAGCAGGCTTTTGCTCTTCTGGGTCCAGTTCTTTGCGTTTAGAGTCAGTTGATCACTTCAGGAGAGTTTAGTTATCAGAACTGTGATATGAACATAACTGTGTTATGAGGAGTTATTCTAGGGAGGGGTTGGTGCGTGATCCTTTTAGCAAGTTCACTCTAAGCAGTCACTGTTGTAATTTCCATTTAAGTGGAACTTTCTTCCCCGACCTTCATTTCACTAATTTAGTGCCTAATCTGACCCTCTCCATTCCATCTGTAAGACGTGACAACTGGTGCACGTTCAGTATTCTTGGCCCTGGGGCTGCTCTTTGGCACTTCTGAGTTGGCTTCTGGACAGTCAACGTTCACTCTTAAACCTGTTGCTGTTGGTTTCCGCCATTGCTGCTTCATTTAAATCCTGATTATATATTTGCCAAAAATATAAAAACTTGTTAAAATATTCAAATTGTGTTGCC
The DNA here is from genome assembly GCF_009873245.2 of Balaenoptera musculus. Taxonomy (NCBI): domain Eukaryota; kingdom Metazoa; phylum Chordata; class Mammalia; order Artiodactyla; family Balaenopteridae; genus Balaenoptera; species Balaenoptera musculus. The sequence goes on along the minus strand of NC_045788.1, from coordinate 131,297,634 downwards.
TAAGACAGTATTAGGAAAAAAAAAATTGGTTCTGAGGTCAAATAAGTTTTGATAAAATTTCCCCTTGGAAGTTTGCAATGTCCGTCACCCAATGAGAGGCTCTGTGAAGTCCTGCAGAAGAGAAACACGGGGGAAATGCAGTCTTTGTGTAGAAACCCCTCATGTTTGTGCACACTTTGTGCTCTGAGGTCATTTTTTAAGGCTGGAAGAACAAATGAATACCTTAATGTTCTATCTGTGTTTGCTGTATGGTATGTGCCTAGTAAATATAAAGTCAAACAAATGAATGACTTGATATGGCTAAAGTAAGACGTTACAATTAGAGCTTTTTCTTCTATAGTTTTTCTCATTTGATTGTTGAATATGGCTCAAAGGGTGACTATACCTACAGAGTCAGACTGCCCCTCCCGAAACCCGCTCGGTCGAGGGGGTGAGGTTTGGGGAGGGATGGGGCTTGAAAAATAAAGGAGGAAAAGTACAACATGTAGGAAAAGAATTTAGGCCTCTAATTACCAGTTATGTGTGGTTCATAATAAACCTTTTTTGTTTTTTTAATAGACAGTCTATCAGATTTCTCTGCATTGTTCATTCAATAAAGTGCACTTTGTGGAACCCAATTTATCACTCAAATCCAAAACACATATATACGGAGTCTAAAAAAAAAGTGGTTCTGAAGAACCTAGGGGCAGGACAGGAATAAAGACGCAGACGTAGAGAATGGACTTGAGGACACGGGGAGGGGGAAGGGTAAGCTGGGACGAAGTGAGAGAGTGGCATGGACATATACACACTACCAAATGTAAAATAGCTAGCTAGTGGGAGGCAGCCGCATAGCACAGAGAGATCAGCTCGGTGCTTTGTGACCACCTAGAGGGGTGGGATAGGGAGGGTGGGAGGGGACGCAAGAGGGAGGAGATATGGGGATGTATGTGTATGTATAGCTTATTTTTTTGCTTTGAACGTACGTTTTAAATTCTAAACTTGAATAAGCAATACCTCTTTCTGAACTAGACTAGATCATTGTGAAACCTTATAGAAGATACTTTTCTGAGGCCTGTTACATATATTTATATAAAATGTGTAGGATAAAATGTATCCCACCTCAGGCATATTAAATTCCTAATAGGGAAAGCCTCCACCTAGTTTTGATACTGCTGGGGCAGAGGGTATGGCCTGGGAGACAGTACTAATTCCTGTAGTTGAGTCTGTTTCTTATGTTCTTATCTATTCCTGCTAGAAGAGAGCATGGCATTGGAGAGGGTGGAGTTAGTGATTAAGGAAATGTGTTTTCTATTTTGGGAGATTTATGCGTTTCCTGCCTTTATTTGGTTTGTCACTTCTACCTCCCCACAGGAACTAATGAGAGAATTCAGGAGATTTCTGTCTTTTCCAAAATGCCATATCTACTTTCTCGTTAACATTCAAACATCCCAGATAGGTCACTGAAAGACACAAGCCTGGAAAACCAGTGACATCTTGACTGTAATTACCGAGGAAGCCAAATCCAGCATCTATTACACAAATATGTAAGCCCACACACTTTCCGATAGGCCATCAGTGAGCTGAGACAGGCTGTGACAGGTGTGAGTGATGCTGATTTGTTGGGAGAGTCAGGCAGATGCGAGCTCCCTGCTGTATCCTGCTGATACTTCCAGGTGGGGAGGACCGTAAGCTAACTGCATTGTTTCTCGTTAAATCCAGAAAGTGCTGTTCTCTCTGGGGGGATCCTTTCTGTATTATGCTGACCGCTTCAAGCTCTACAGTGCCTTCTGTGCCAGCCACACGAAGGTCCCCAAGGTCCTGGTGAAAGGTAAGTCCTGCGAGGACTGGGTAGCAGGTGGGCCTGTTCATTGTCAGTTCACATCTGTGTGGCCAACTGTGGTTGGGGGCTTCTGGACAGAAATCTAAGAGTCATTGTTGTGCCAGATGGATATTCCAACAGGCCACAAATAAGGGTACAGTTGTTCCTCGGTATCTGTGGGGGATTGGTTCCAGGACCCTACCCCCCGCCATGGATACCAAAATTCGAGGATGCTCAAGTCCGTTATATAAAATGCGTAGCATGTGCGTATAACCTATGCACATCCTCCCATATACTTTAAATCATCTCTAGATTACTTATAATACCTAATAAAATACAAGTGCCATGTAAATAGCTGTCCGTGTGCAGCGAATTCAAGTTTTGCTTTTTGGAACTTTCTGGAATTTTTGTTTCCAGATATATCCTACCCATGGTGAGTTGAATTCACAATGCAGAACCTGTGGATAGAACCTGTAGATACGCGGGGCCAACTGTACTGAGAAATGAAATGCAATATAACTTGAATTAACAGTTTTGTCAATTTTCTTACCATGAACGTTTTGACTCAGTTCTTTGGGGCCAGAATTGATGAGTCATTTTGCAATTATGCAGAAACGTAGGGAGTTTAGAATTCCCCTGCTTTATTTCTATTTTTCATTAATTTTGTTATAACCTACCACACTTCATACACCTTTCTGTGGCATTTCATTTTTCCCTCACCTATTTTTGTTCTCAGGTGTGTGATAATGGTCACCACCATCACTACTAAAATTGTTTCAATTATTTACAAAAATCACTCCAGCTGTAATTGTATTTTGCATCGAAAAGAAGAGAATTTTTAGATTGGCAAGCTGCTGTTCCTAAGTGTTCTAGGAAGACGATGGGGTGTTCTGAGAGTCTCCAGAAAGTTGTTTCGCTTCCATAGTTCTGCATGTGACTGTTGATAGGTTAAAGGATTAGAGAAACATGTCCTTGGTAAACAGTAGAACCAATAGAAAGTTCGATTTCAAAGAATCTCTGGAAATCAGCCTGCTCTTCTTTAACACTTTACTGTGGCTGCCATGTAAACAGCTGCTGAATTTGTAAGTAATTTACTTATATTTACATTTGTTGCCAAAGAGAACTAGCTTGATTTAATTCAAAACATATCATAATAAACATTAATACAACACAGGTCTCTGGACAACAAAAGATCCTGCCCCAGATAATGACATACTTAATGATAGTCATAGTCTAGGCAAAAGAGTTCTACTTCAGCACAAAAAATTTAAAGGGAACCTGGGAATTTCCTTGTCCTGCTGTAGGACAAGGAAATTGTCCCGCTGTATGGCCTAGTCTGTGGTTTTACATATGCTGAATTGGTCATATAGTTCTGTGTGTGTGCATCCTTTTAAACTTTAACTGAATGCTATGTTATGAGAGTTTTTAACATAACAGTTTTAGAGTACTTTGCTCTAGGGTAAAATTATATACTCATCAGAGTTCTTAAAGCAATTGTGTTCTTTTTAATCATTTGATTAGATTAAATTCTGCCCCTATAGATTTTTAAAATTCAAAACCATTATTTTTTGCACCTGAAAAATATTAGAAAATCCTTCAAAACCATCCCTTAAAACATTAGGTGTGACTTACATTTTTCTAATGGCCAAATGTGCCAAGAGGATGAAGAGAACTCTTTGAGGACAAAAAGCCTATGATTGTTGACAGACTCCCATCTAGGTTGCATGGGAGTGACGCTCCTTACCGCTCAGAGAGCTGAGAACCGTGCCCTCTTTTGCCCTGATGTGAAATACACTTGATGGGTTAAATGCACATGGCTGTGTTTTTGGACATGAGGACTTCAGGGGGAATTCCTAGGCCCCTTGTGGACATGGACCAAGACTCGGGATGTCCACGGAAGCTGCAGCCTCCTTGTGCATCAGCTCTGGGCCTGGGCTCACTTCCGAGGCCATGGGCTCCTCCTCAGCCATCTCATTCCCAGTCTTCTTTCTCTTCAAGGATTTGGTGGCTGGACCCATGGAGTCTGATTCCTCTTAATGGGGCTTAAACAAAATGAAAAGATTGTAGTCTTTACAAGGCCTTCCCCACATGATTGCTGTTTATCTTAATTGAATAAAGATAGTGAGAAGAATCATTTTACAGTTTCATGGTGTCCTTTTACAACATCTTCTGTTCTTAGCTCACATTCCTAATCACTGGAGATGGAAATATATTTTTATCAGAAGCTTAAGAAATATATGCCTACAGTTAGTCACTTTGATATATTGTCCTTTCTTCTTCCCATTCTTTGCCCTCACTTCAGCCTGTCTCTCCGCCATTTCTTTGCACCTGGAAGGCATAAGTCGTGTCTTCCTAATTATCCACTGGCAGGTACCTTTTGTAATTGTCTGGGGACCCACAACTCCCCAGGACTGCTTTTCAGCCCAGCTGGGACACAGATAAAAGCCCAGCTGGTGAGGAAAGTGCTGCCTGAGTTACCTTAGGTCAAATGTATGTTTCCCTCTGAAATAAATCCTAATAGCTGGTAGCACTGAATTAACATAGAACAGATCTTAAAAGGCGTTCACTGCAGGGGATCAGCTTTGCTCCACTTACCAGAGCTGCAAGGCGCTGCTGCTGCTTTTTATTTTCCTGCCTTTTCTCAAAAGAGGTTCTACCAGCAAGGAAATGTTTGAAACATTAGAAAAACTGGCATAAGGAGTGTTTTAAAACGTAGGCTTTCATATTATTCAGATATGGTGAGGCCAACAGATCAGGAGACAGTTGCCATCAGAAAGGTAGTTTGTTACTCATGGTTCCCAAGAGAAGGGGGAGTGTTATGCCATGCAGGGCCATGAGGGGAAGCACCAGAGCCCACCAGGAGACAGAATGAGTGAGGGGGAAGACATGGGCAAGACCCTTTATTGTGGTTTCTGCAGGAAGGAATGGGTGAGGCAGGGTAAACAGGTTTAGGATTGGGTAATTTGAATAATCTCAACAGGCTCTGGGGTGGAGGGGCTGTCCTGAGTTGTCTGGTACCTGGCTCTGGGGTGATCAGGGCAGGGGAAATAGTGGCCTAGAGTATAAAAGCCTAATAGAAGAGGGAAGGAGGCAGGTGGCTCTGGATTGGTTGGCTTGCATGTGAAAGGCATGCTTCCAGGTGGGTCCTTTACTATCTAGGAATTGGCCAGCTCTGATGGGCAGTTTCCCCAGGGTCCGTAAGGCCTCAGATGGCAAAGTGTCAGAATAAGAAGACATTCTTAATGCAAGGAAGATAAACAGCAGCCCCTGAAAATCTATGTGTGTAAGATTTACAAACTCTGCTATCCCTTAACTCACTGGGCCGCCCCTCAAATAAACAAATAAATCTGATGGACAGGCCCTTGCAGTTGTCCCTCTGAGCCCTCTTTCCCCCCTCTGACAACTCACGGTACTCTCAATCCTGTAAAAAGGCATCTGGGAATTAGTGAGTGAAATTGTGAGAAGGGAGTCATTTGGACACTCTGCCCAAAAACCTGTATTTAAACTCTTCCAGCCAAGATGGACGCGGCTTTCAAGGCGTTCCTGGATGCCCAGAACCCGAAGCAGCAGCACTCGTCCACTCTGGAGTCTTACCTCATCAAGCCCATCCAGAGGATCCTCAAGTACCCGCTTCTGCTGAAGGAGCTTTTCGCTCTGACGGACGCGGAGAGCGAGGAACACTACCACCTGGATTGTGAGTCATGGGCCCCTGAGATCTGCTCCTTGCTCGTGTCTCCATGAGCATCTTTAAGCAGCCTTTTCATTTATTTCATGACCTCTTTTCTTCTAGTGGCCATCAAGACTATGAATAAGGTTGCAAGTCATATCAATGAAATGCAGAAAATCCATGAAGAATTTGGGGCTGTGTTTGACCAGCTGATTGCTGAACAGACTGGTGAGAAAAAAGAGGTAAGGACCCCCACTTCTTCCCAGCACACCTATCCACAGAGCTGGGTTGGTTTGTTTCTTTTTAAGGTGCTATTTGTAAGTAAAATAGTCACAAGGATAATGTTTTTGTTGGTGAAACCTTTTTTAAAATTAAAGTATAATTGATTTACAGTGTTGTGTTAGTTTCTGGTGTACAGCAAAGTAATTCAGCTTCTTTTTCAGATTCTTTTCCATTGTGGTTTATTACAGGACATTGAATATAGTTCCCTGTGCTATACAGGAAGACCTTGTCGTTTATCTATTTTAAATATGAGTAGTTTGTATCTGCTAATCCCAAACTCCTAATTTATCTCTCTTCCCCCCTACTTTCCCTCTGGTAACCATAAGTTTGTTTTCTATGTCTCTGAGTTTGTTTCTGTTCTGTAAATCAGTTCATTTGTATCATTTTTTAGATTCCATAAATAAGTGATACCATATGATATTTGTCTTTCTCTGTCTGACTTACTTCACTTAGTGTGATAACCTCTAGGTCCATCCATGTTGCTGCAAATAGCATTATTTCATTCTTTTTTTATGGCTAAGTAAAATTCCATTGTGTATATATACCACATCTTCTTTATCCATTCATCTGTCAATGGATATTTAGGTCACTTCCATGTCTTGGCTATTGTAAATAGTGCTGCAGTGAACATTGGGGTGCATGTATCTTTTCGACTTAGAGTTCTCCAGATATATGCCCAAGAGTGGGACTGCTGGATCATATGGTAGTTCTATTTTTAGTTTTTTAAGGAACCTCCATACTGTTTTCCATAGTGGCTGCACCAGTTTACATTCCCATGTTGGTGGAACTTTTATCCTTTACGCAAGGCTACACTGTGAATTTTCTTTCTCAGCTGAATTATTTCTTAATATAGGAAACATGTCCTGATTCCACCCCTTCACCCTCGGGACCTCTGGTTTTGTTCTGTGTTAAGTGTGAGAGTGAATTTCCATGACCATAACTTGGGCTATTTCTCTAAACACCAATGAAGGTGGAGGCTATATCCCCAGAGATTAGAATAATAACTGGCATGTAGTAGGTACTCAATAAATACTTGTTGAGTGAATGAAAGTTTCAAATGACTATGAATCTTTTTTTTTAAGTCTGCCTGAAAATCTACTTAGAAGAAATAGTCACAGGAACAGATATACTTGAGAAAAACGTAACATGAACTCTAAGTTGTGCCTGAGTTATTGAGAAGAGCTTACGTGAATAAAAATGCTGATAATACTAAAATGAATCAGTATATCATTACAGATATGATATGTAATGATATTCATCAATGCCTCTGTACCTCATGATTTGATTGGAATATTGTCCTCGTTTTGCTTTCTGCCTCAAAAAGGAGACAAGCTGGGAGGGAACTATGAAGAAAAACTCTCTTGCTGTGATTGGAAAGAGGGGGAAAGGCAGTGGGGCCGTGGGGGGAGAGAGAATGGGGGTAAGGCTTGGTTGTTTAGTCTAGACGTGAAAACAGCCTTATCTTCAGAGGTATAAAGGGTTATTATCTAGGTTCACGTTTATGTCCTCAGTGAAACAAAACAAGGTTTTGGACTATTAAAACATTTTTCAGAAAAAGGTAAATTCATGATATCTCGTAGAGATGTACAAGTGAACACATATGAAGGAATTTATTTTACTCAGATGATGTGAGGGAACCAGACAGTCAAAATAGCACAGGTATATGTAGGAAGTGAAGAAATGTCAGGATGATTTGTGAATGGAGACAAATTGGTTTCTCTACAGCATGAGGAAGTCTCTACCAGACTGGAGAGAATTTATACATTTATCTGCTACCTACACCTTACAAAGAGTGGCAAAGGAGTTCAAAGGCACATAGATACAGGGTTGGACTCTGATAGCCCAGGAGGATGTGCATAGTTTTCCACTGAAATACAATTTATTTTTTCTACATGATATTTTAAGCAGAGCATGAGAATGTTCTCAGTCTACTGGGCAGATAATTTAATCTTTCAGAGTGTAGAAAGGATGGACACTGCTACTCTTGATTTAGTTCCCATTTTCTTGTAAAACTATTACAGTAAGAAAAACGTACTATGTTTATTAAAGAAAAGGGCAAACCTCAGAGAAAGGCAAGGAGAAAAATTATCTATGATCTCAAAACGCAAAACCTCTTGATGTTTTGGTGTTTATTTTAATTTAAAAAAAATTATGTATATTATATACTTGAATATTAAATATAGTTCCTTATATATTCTTGAATATTTTGGAAGTTATTTTGTACCTTAAATTTTTTTATATTGAACAAAGAATTATTTAATTTTCATGTTATTTTAAATGATTCAAAAGAATCCTTGAAATTATTGTAGAATATTTTATTGTGTGATTGAACAATGATTTACTTAATTCCTATTGTCAGGCAGTTCTCTTGGCTTCATTTATTGATGGCTATGAATAATACTGCAAACGTTTTAGATCATAAGGCTTCTTCCATCCTGTGTTTTAGTTTATTTCATTTTGACAGGAGTGAATTTTATTGGGTCATGGAAATGAACAACTTCAGTGTATTTCATTATATTTTTCATTATATTCTGAATTGATTTCTGAATTTTAATGAGAGCAAAGGACCGTTATGCTAAAGACTAGAAGGTGATATGGATAGCAGATTGCAAAGACTTGAGAAAAAAAGATGAATATGATTCAAAAGTCAGAGACTATAAAAAGGGATATGGCTTTGGTGAGACTGCCTGTCCTCTAAAATAAAATTCTGTCAACCAAGTAAGAAATCTTTCCAGCGAGGAACAAAGAGATACAGTGCTATACACAGCAGTCTCTTGTGAGCAGAGATTTTGTTAGGAAAAAGAAAATTGTGCAAAAGATGGAAAGAGGGACATTTGACCATATACCAGTATTACAGGGTAGGAAAGTCCTATATCAGTATTAGGATGTCTGAAGACCAGAAAAATGAAGGCTTGGAGAAGATGCCAAAGAGAGCACTGAAAGATTATGTCTTAGCACTATAGGAAGAATAAGAAAGAAATAGGCCCCTAAAAGGGGCCAAAGGTATCGTAGCTAAAGACAAATTGATTACTCAAAGAAAATGACTCAAATCTACTTGATCTCTTTTTTTCTCGATAGAAGAGAATGGTCTTCTAACTGGAAAGGATAGAGTGGTCTTGATTCCACAAAAATAAAACCACAGGGAGAATGGTCCTGGGGAAATAGGATGCTCTGTGCCAATATCAGTTATAATTCTGCAACAGTACTTACAGCAAGCAGTATATTGGAACAGCCATGGAAACAGCCTGTAGAGGCAGACATTTACAAGTTATGGCCTGATTTTCACAAAGGTGATTCCTGATCATTGAGTAACCTTTTAATGGCAATATCCAGAAAGAAATCTAGACTGGTACTGTGAACAGTTGGTAAACAGGAATGGGAATATTTATCAGTATCTCCTGGGAATGGTAGGTCGATACTGAAACGGTAACATTCCAGGGACACAGAGTACCTGATGCCATCACCAGCCAACTGTCCCCAGGAGGTCCCTGAAGACAGATACCCACAGAGGACAAAGAAACAGTTTATGATGAAGCTGGACCTTCAGTCCCTACCCCATGTTAAACTCTAGGGAGTTGGGCTGGACCACACAGAGCAAGCATCCCTTTTGCTTAGGTCAGAGGAAGAAAAGGCCAAGGAGGGCATTTTCCCCTTAAAAGAAGGGCTCGGAAAACCTGACTCAGCAAGGCATCCCAGTCCTCGCTGGGGTAGAGGCCTTGTAGCGGAACTCAGTCTCAGAGTTTTGATAGGATGTTCGGAAGGGGACCAGTGGAAGGCGAGGGGAGAGGCTGTTGGCCAGAGGGAGCAGCTCTGACCCCCTTATTACATTTACAGCGTGGAAACTTGTCAAGAGAGAGGAACCATGTGCATTGGGACTGTATCAGCCTGTTTTCACCAGGTAACAAAGAACTAAAAATCTTAGTGTTCACGACAGCAAATACTTGTATTTCACTCACAGGGTTTGGGTCAGCTGGGCTTTGGCTTGTCTTGCTGAGCTTCAGAGCTTAGGTCTCAGAGTGTGCCATGTCTCTTCGTTCTGGCATCCAGGCTGAAGCAGCAGTGATTGTCTTGAGTATGTCCTTTCCATGGCTGGAAGGCGGAAGCTTATGAGGGCTGGTGGAAACTTTTGATACCAAGTGCACGGCCCAACTCATATGGCCAAGCCCGAAGACTTTGGGGCTTAGCCTAGTCTAGTGGGAAGTACTAGAAAATCACATGGTGGAAGGTGCAGATACATAGAGGGAGGAAGTAGAGTTTAGGCAATGATCTACCCCAGTGATCTTTAATCACTTTTTTTAAATTGAAGTATAGTCGATTTACAATGTTGTGTTAATTTCTGCTACACAGCAAAGGGAATCAGTTATATACATACATTCTTTTTTAATATCCTTTTCCATTATGGTTTATCACAGGATATTGGATATAGTTCCCTGTGCTATACAGTAGGACCTTGCTGTTTATCCATCCTATATATCCTAGTTTGTATCTGCTAACCCCAAACTCCCACTGCATTCCCCCACTCCTCTTGGTGACCAAAAGTCTGTTCTCTATGTCTGTGAGTCTGTTTCTGTTTCATAGATAAGTTAATTTGTGTCATATTTTAGATTCCACATATAGGTGGTATCATATGGTATTTGTCTTTCTCTTTCTGACTTATTTTAGTTAGTATGATAATCTCTAGTTCCATCCATGCTACTGCAAATGACATTGTTTTGTTCTTTTTTATGGCTGAGTAGTATTCCATTGTATATATGTACCACATCTTCTTTATCCATTCATCTGTTGATGGACATTTAGGTTGTTTCTATGTCCTGGCTATTACATCAGTAAATAACACTGCAGTGAACATAGGGTTGCATGTATCTTTTTGAATTATAGTTTTGTCTGGATATATGCCCAGGAGTGGGATTGGTGGATCATATGGCATTTAATCACTTTTAAAGACATTCCCTCTAAGGCTGTGGACCAGAATGGTACCAAGGAATTTGACTTATGTATATAACCACTCCGCTGTGGTGTGTGGGGCATGGGTAGTGGAGACAATATAGTTCCCTTAGTGGATACTCGCCTGGGTGTTTGGTTGACTAGTTACTTAATACGTACAAAGTAATACAGTTGCTTAATGTTTTTAACCACTGATGGTACTACTAATAATATTGCTCAATAATAATTAGAGTAATTATTAACTATTATAATGATCCCAATCATTATAGTGGCAGCAATACCACTGTATTCTGTACTGCTGGAGCCCCATCTCCAGCACTGTAGCCTGGCCTGGTGGCTTGAGAAGGGCAGTGTCAAATGGCACCATGCTCCGTGGAGGGCTGCTCGGCAGCTGTTGTATCTAGAAACCCAGTCAGATCAAAAGCAGCAAAAAAAAAAAAAACCCAGAGCCATTTGTCCTTGAAGCTCAACATCAAGTTTTCAAATATTCAAATTGCTGCTTTGAGAAAGAAGGACTCGGGCTTGGTTTCTGTGGACGCAGAGCAGAAGTGAGAGGCTGGTGGGCGGGTGCTTCAGGGAGGCGTACTAGAGGGAGACCCTCCTAACAATTTACGGTGTTTCCCAGTGGGATGGACCGGAGACTCTGATTTCTGCAAAGCCTTGTGGTCTGACATGTTTGCACAGGGAGCACATTGAGAGACCAGATGATCCTTTCGCCTGTGATTAGGATGCTGAGTGGGTGGGAGGATGGGATTTTGATAGACTTGGAAGTGGGCCAAGGACTCCAGTGAAAAAGGCACACATGACTATTGTGAGGTGTAGACACCAGTGGAATCTCAGGATCATCATGTCTCTACAAGAAGAAGAGGAACCTGTCCATCTGAGATGGTTTAGCATTTGACCTTCGAGGACGCAACACTAGACCTCATGGTTTCTACAGATCCCAGAGCTCACATTTGCACAAGCTTAAAGAACAATCTCCCAACTCCTCAGCTGGCTTCTTTTCCCTCCTCTAAAGTGAAATGAAATCTTCCTTAAAATGAGTCGGAAGAAGAAGAAATAATTGATTCCACTGCTTCCCAGAAGACCCTGGCTCCAAAGGGATTTAAACTCACAGGTGGCAACGTCTGCAGTTTCCTGGGCTGGAAATTTGTTGTTGACAGCCATTTGTTCTCCTTAGATAACTCTCCATTTGAACACAAACCCTCTCCAATTTTGTTCATCAATTTTGACAGGTTTACTGTGTATGAATTCCAGAGGCCCGATTTGTACCTTTTGGCCACCTTATTCTTGAAATTCTGATAGGCAAACAGGATAAGGGAAAAAAAGTTGACCAAGTGAGAGACATTATTTAGAGACATTATTTTCTTGAAGTTGAATTGACCCCAGCCTGTCGAATTTTAAAATGTCATGAATATCTGAGTGTTTTTAACATCGCCCAGTAAGTTTTGCCCTGGATTGCAGGTTGCAGATCTGAGCATGGGGGACCTGCTTTTGCATACCACTGTGATCTGGCCAAACCCGCCGGCCTCGCTGGGAAAGTGGAAAAAGGAGCCCGAATTGGCAGCTTTTGGTATGTGTCACGAGAAGGTTTGGAGGGGAAGAGGGAGGCTGACTTATTTTTCGCAGTAAGTTAACATTTCTTTTCCAAGACACAATTTATTAAAATATAGTTAATTACAGTTATCTGCATTGTCTTCCTGCTATGGCCACCAACGTGTCACAGATACTAAATTAAACCTTCCAGCTAAGTATGACGAATGTGGCCAAGAGGGAGGGAATGACTGTTCAGGTCTCCCCCAGGTATAGACATATGGGCAGGAAAATATTTTTTTTTAAGCTGCTGCTCTGAATATCTTTTCAAAATAATGAGTTAATAATAAACCAAGGAAAAATCAAGTGAAAAATCAAGACAAATCTGTCTCTGTTTCTGAGCTCCCCAGTCCTTTTATTCTCTTCCCAACTCTGTGTGGCTCTGTGTGATGCCAGGAGTCAGGGCATGATTCTCACCTCACCTGTTGTGGCATCACTGGGTGCCTTGATCAGTTACGAGGTGCTTCTCAATCACATCGTGGCTAATACCAGCGAAAGTAGTGATGTTTGTGAATGATTAATTTTCCAATAAGCCAGTTCAGATGGATGCAGTTGCTGCAATTAGAAACCTCATGTGGTTGTATTGTAAAATGCTTTTTGAGTGAGAAAAACTATGGGTTAGTCCACTGGGCACTGTACATATCCAGGAAATATGTCTCATTGTTGTGTGTAAATGCTTGTACGGCGTGCAGTGTTATTCCTGGGTATAAAACGATCAATCATGATCAGTGATCAGTGTTCATGCTTTTGTTTTAGGTTGTGTCTTTTCCTAGCCTCCCACTAGAAGATTCATGGGCAGGAACATAGTATAAAGGAAGTCTAGTATTTCCGTTCTCCTTCCTTACCTTATCTTTCTGGGGGCAGAAGAGGGAGGGTATTGCTGCTTACTGCTTCTTTAACTGAACTCTTGTTTTCTTTTACGATGTGAACAGTGCATTCCCAAATGGAACATCCTAGTGATATTAAAATCAGAGTATTTAATACAAAGATTTATTGGACTTCCTAATTAGATGACTCAGCTTTCCTTGAAAACCTTAGTGATATTCCTAAAGATTCCAAAGAGCCACTGTAGCTGTTGATGCCATTTCATTAAAAATAATAAAGGAGCATATAAATGTGAAGGAAAAACGTGACTAAATATGATATACAGAGGGGTATTTTGACATGCTGGTGGTTTTAGATAGTAGTGGGTATTTTTGGCAGGGGGAGGGATACTATTTGTTTTGCTTTGTTTTGTTTTTCCCATCATTAACAGTTGCATTTCATATACGGCAATTTCTTCTTGGAGAGGTCTGGGAGCTTTCTGATGCTTCTGAGTAGGTCATTTATGGGATGTAGGATTCTGAAGGAAATAATCCAAACCATCTCTCTCCCTCTTTCTGATGCTGGGCTATTGATGAACCATTCCAGAGTTCAACATGGGGATTTTTCATGCCTGTCTCCTGAATTTTACATATTTCCTATAGTTAGAAATAAACAGATTTAGAAAAAGAAAATCCTTTGACTGGGACAAAGTAGGAGGTTGGCAAACGTATTCTATAAAAGGCCACATAGTAAATATTTTAGGCTTCACAGACCAAGAGGCCGTAAGTAACCAGACGCAGCCGTAGACAGTATGTAACCAAATGGGCACTAGTATTGGCGGGTTGTGCGGAAACAGGCGGGCCCTAGTTTGCCAACCTGTGATAGAAAGGGTTCAGGAAAATGCCAGTTTTGAGGTTTGGGGGGCAATGTGTGTGTGTGGCTCCAGGCAGGCTGTCGTCATCGTAATGAGGTTATTTATGGATTCCCAGTCCTTAAAAGGTGACATGTGTGGCAGTTTCGGTGTGATTTTTAAGTAGCAAGCAGAACTAACAGAGCCTTAGAAATGTGTTTTGAAACAAGGAAGAGTCGCTGTGAGGGAAGTAACTTAATTACCATTGAACAGGCAGCTTTGGGGTTAAAATGTGGTTGTCTTGTTTCCGTTGCTCTGATCTCAGGAAATAGTGCTGCTTTCTTCCGAAAACAAAGTTGACCGGCTGCCCACCCAGCACCTTGATGTTTTACTCCCAGGACGGCTAGTTTGTACTCAGGGCTGACGATCACCACCTTTAAAAGAAGAAAAGAAATAGTTTGTTTAGGTTTCGGCCTTAAAGGGTGTTAGATGTTCACCTTTGGGGATATCGAGAGAATGTTTTAGGCTGGTCAGGGCAGCCAGGAGGTTTGGACATCAAGGCCGTGTCTGAAGGGATGGGCAGCACTTGGAGTCAACTGAGTGACCGTCGGCTGCGGCTCAGGGAGGGATCAAGGCGGAAATACTCGTAGCCCAGACTGAGGGCCACTCTGGCCCTACCGCTGTGACCCTAGATGGTCCAGGTAAACCGAGGCAGACCAGTCGCCTTCTTAGAGTCACGGCAACAACCTTATTGAGCTCTGGTCCCAGTGAGGTGCTGGGTCTTCTGAGACCAAGTTCACTGGCAACCTCCCCCTCTCCTGCAGTGGAGCTCCCTCCATTTTAAAGGGACCTGCTGTCCTGGACACTGATTTCTGAAGGCTTCATGGTAAGGACAGAGGGCCGCCTCGGGTGGTGTGGCCTCCTGGGGTCAGTGGGAACCTCTCAGTCTGTCCTCTGGGATTTTTACGAAGTCAGGTGCTGTGACAGCTCAGACCCAGTGGCTGGGGTCCGCTTCTTTGTACCCGAAAGCTTCTTTTCCTGCAGTCTTACACAAAGGGAGCCTGAGCCATCCTAACTAAGTAGGATAAAGAATGAACCAGACACGTTGGGTTAGTCTGCAGAGGGCCTGGGAGCCTGGGGGGGGAGGGGGTCCTGTCCCTGAGAATTCCCTGTAATTGTGTGTCTGGTACACCAGGTGTGCCCCCTCCAGCTGCCATGTGACTAACGGGGTCCCTGCTCTGCCTGGGGGTCAGAGGGTGAAGGGAGATGGAGACCCTGATACAGGGAGCCAAGGATGGGCTGGGGTCACCCTTCTTGTCGTTCTGGACACCAATTCTTCTTTCCTCTCCAGGGGGAGTCAGAATCGCTGAGTGCTGAACGTGCTTGGCATTGTTTAAGGAATTCTATGGAAGATTATGCATAACTCCATTGTATCTTCCCCCACCCCCAAAGAATATAAGAATAAGACTACATACTCCCTGCTTCTAAATAGTTTATTGTGATTCATCCTGTTTGGAAAAAAGTAGAATTGCATTCTACTTCATAAACTCATTTTTATTTATTGAGGTCAAAAAAGATGAATTACATTTCCTGAATTAGGAACACTCTGCGTGTGTGTAGTATTAGCTTAATTTGCATAAATATAAATTACCTTAAACGTTATTATTATTGATGTTTGTATTGTTCCTTCAGCTGCTGAACTAGTACATTTTTGTTAAATGTGTATAAGCTGAAGTTTTAAGCTTGAATTGATACCATAGTGAAAATATATTTTACCCAGAAGTTTCCAGTGGGGCAGGAGGGTTTATTTCCATCTCTTTAGGCTTTCTCTGTTTATCTGGGACCTGGAAAATTTTGTCTTAACAGGTTTTTGCGTCTCTCAGATGTGCTGAGTGAGTGGAGGGTGGAATGGGGGCTGATTCATGGGAACTGTCTGTCCTCTTCATAACGGTAGTGTTTGTTACCACGAGTTATTGCAGTGAAGGGGAAAACCCAACCCCTTATGTGCCATAACTGCCTTCATTTTATGTTTTTCCAGTCTTCAAAACTGCTGTGGTCCTTGTGTATAAAGATGGTTCCAAACAGAAGAGGAAACTTGTAAGACTTCTTATTTCACCCCATAGTTTCAAAGTATCTCCCTTACTGTTTCTCAGTTGCATCTGCGTAATTGTAATTCTGCACCTTTGTCAGGCATGAGTGTTTTATGATTTTTTTTAAGTGTTGCTGAGGACTTAAGGAAATTGCCCATCCTGCCTTCCTGCAGGCAGACTCACGTTTAGAGCATGAAAGTAAATAGCTATTGGGCCTACCATGGCCAGAACCTACCTTCCTAATACTATTTTTATCCATTCCCTGTTCCTCCTGCCCCTCTGTGCTTGTTTTAGGATCCCTTTTCTCTTTCTTCCTTTGTCTCTCTTTTGCCTGCTTATTTGCACACCCTCAGCAGATTTGTCACATGGCCTCTGGCTTGCTGCTGGGTGAATAAAAGTGCACATGGAGGAGTGACCCGGGGTTCCAGCATCATTGCTTTGTTGTTGTTCTTGTTGGGGTTTTTTTTTGAAAATTAAAACAATTGATTTGTTTTTTAAATTTTTAAAAAATGTTTTAGTTTTAATGACATATTTTTAAAATTTTATTATTTTATTGAAGTATAGTTGATTTATAGTATTGTGCCAGTCTCTGCTGTACAGCAAAGTGACTCAGTTACACACATGTAGACATTCCTTTTGTTATATTCTGTTCCATTATGGTTTATCACAGGATATTGAATAGAGTTCCCTGTGCTCTACAGTAGGACCTTGTTGTTTCTCCATTCTGTATATAATAGTTTACATCTGCTAACCCCAAATTCTCAGTCCTTCCCTCCCCCATACCCCTCCCCCTTGGCAACCACAAGTCTGTTCTCTATATCTGCAGCATCACTGGTTTAGAAAGTGTGTGCGGGTCTGGTCCGGGCTCAGCACAGAGTTCTCATGCACCTAGTTCCTTCTCTTCCTGCAGGTAGGATCTCACAGGCTTTCAATTTACGAGGACTGGGACCCCTTCCGATTTCGACACATGATTCCTACCGAAGCTTTGCAGGTTCGAGCTTTGGCAAGTGCAGGTAAACTCTGAAACATGTTGGGTACATATTTCTGTGTATGTATGAATTGTTTTTCTGAATCCACACTCTTGGTTCTAACCACCCTACCATCTTTTTTCTTCTGTGCTTAAGCCTCCTTTCCCTCAGTCTCTCCATTGCCTCTTATTTACCCAGCTGTTTATTAAATGAATGAACTAAGTGAATGGAGGTAGTGCCTTTAATATTGTTCCAAGGAATTCTATTCATTCTGTTATATATATTAATAATATTACAGTGACTCACATCTAAGTAGCAATGAGTCTTGTACTTCTGGGAAGAATCTTTGTGACCATGAGCAGACAAAGCCCATGTAAATAACTCACTTGCCTTTTAACTGGGAGACCGAAAAAGACCACCCAAAGCACAAAAAAAGCCATTGAATACATTCTTTCTTCCTGAAGCATTACAAATCTTTATCTTTTTATCAGCATGAAATGTCAGTTCTTTTTCTGTGACCCAAGTAGCCGTGAGGCAAGTTGTTAGGTAGTGTTGAATGTACTTGCTAAGATGATTAGTTGATGCTTTACTTTAGCGCATGAGAAGAGAAGTGAATGTCAGAACGGTATTGACTAAGAATAGCAATATTGCTATGACTTGGAGGCCCCATCCAGGGCTTAATTTGAGGCTGTTTTAGGGAGGAGCAATCAGCAATGGTTCTCCCGGGCACACCTGAGAAGGAGCAGCTTTGGGGTCAAGTGGAAACTCTTGGGACACACCTATTCCGTCCCATTTGGACAGCAGGTACAGCTTTCTGGTTGTAAGAGGGGCCGTGGAAGTGGACCTCTGCAGGTGCACAGTGGATCTGTATTTCTCTTTTGTGTTTCTGGCATCTGGCATGAGCGTTAAGTTCTTCATGTCCGGTTGGTGTCACTCATTTTCTCCCCGTTTTCACTTGTCACCTCCATGAGCCATAAAATTGGCTCTAATCCTTATAGAACCAACTCTTCCCTAGTCCAGTGTCATGAGGAAGAACCTTCTGCAGTATTTGGGAAACCTCCAGTTACCCACCCAAGTTAAACTAGATGCCACTTCCTTCTCAGTTGTTTTGCATTGCAGGAGGAAAACTCAAATGCAGAAACCACATCTGGCAAATGTATTGGGGATGATTATTTGCCTTAAGAAGGTTTCTGTCCAACCTTCTGGCCCAGAGGACCCTCGTGCCTTTTCAGCTTTGATTTGATTTGTAAAATTGATTTACACATGAATTTTCAGGCCCCTGTAAATCACAGGTCTACAAACAGCTATAATAATATTTTGAGGTTTGGGCACTTAAACACTAGCATTGTCTTACTTTGCAATCTTAGATTGTGGATTATCTAGTTCATATGTTTCCTTGTGCCTGGTTTATAAATAGGACAGCGTATGCTTATAACAAACCGCAAAGGCTCCTCAGCCAGGAATTTTGCCTTCATTGAGGACTTAAATACATGAAGAATTTAAGTTTGGAAAACAAAGCCATCTTTGTGAAGATGATATTCCGTTCCCACCCTCGGTTTTTCATTCAAATCAAGTTTAAAATCAAGATAAAAGTTTATTTTAATGGACTGACAAAGACTAGCCAACACATTTCTTGTTATGAAATAAATTCCAGTGGATATGAGAATCAGAAGATGGAAATTTCTAGATTTCGTCTTCGTTTGGGAAAACCTGTGAAACTCTCTGCATATGGGTCCTGGTTGGTTAAATAATGTGGGCACGATGAGGGTTTGTAACTAGGGTTTTGAACCATTAGGTAAGGATGAGACTTTACAATGTGCAGTCTTGAGGTCTGCAGTGAATTGTTTCTTTCATAAACACTAATAAATGAATAACGTGGCAAAATAATGTGATATTCAGGCACTGAAAGACTTAGAAGTTATTTCTAAATATAACTGTTTCTCACTTTCTCAGTGTACCATTCTGGCTTCCTTCAGGTTGGCTGCTGTGGGCAGGCTGAGAAAGACGAGCCCCATTCGTTCCCAGGACAAGCTTGTCCAGGGCACTAGTCCCAGTTGCTCAGGGGGAAGGCTGTACTGCAGATGGCAAGGGCCTGCCTCTTTATATCACTGGCCTGATGAAATCAGCACTGGAATCTTGGGCTCTGTCTAGTCCAACTGTTGCCAAAACAACTAATCACTTAATTAAAATAGTTCAGCCAAAAGGGCTGTGCAGCTAAAAGGGTCAGTTTTTCCATCAATATGATTGACTGATTGTCCTTTTAGACCATCCAGAAGGAGATTTTAGCAACTGGTAATTTTCCAAGCATTCTTTTTCTTCACGCCCATTAAGTTCTCAATCATCTTGTCTCTTGAGATCACAGGATAGGAATGAAGTTTCTTTGGTCTTATGTGGCTCTGCTCTGTTTAATCCTACACCAAAGCATGGGAAATGCTTTTGTAAAAATGCAGATAAATCTCTTTGAAACATACTCTCATTCATCCTTGTTTTAATTTCTCTAGACGCAGAAGCAAATGCTGTGTGTGAAATTGTCCACGTAAAATCGGAGTCTGAAGGGAGGCCGGAGAGGGTCTTCCACCTGTGCTGCAGGTGAGCCCGGAGCCGTGACGTGTGGGAGGTGCCGCCCAGAGGGAAGGGATGTGACTGTGCTTGGTGTCCCCAACCCCTCTGGCTTCTGCAGACCAGCTTGTGCATCCCTAGAAGCTGCATCCTTTTCTTGTGCACTTGAGAAAGTATTTAACACTTATCAAGTAACAGTAATTGGATAAACTAAACTAATTTTATCAGAATGTAGACAGTAACCTGGTTAATATCTTTCTAAAAAGAAATCGGAATTTTCACGTATATATTTGACCTTCAAACGAGGGCTTTCTTCCTATATGTACCTTTGGTGGGTTAGAAGGACATGGTTGTCTCGTGTTTTGTTTTGGTGTTTGGGTGCATCATTTGTACTGTAACATCTCTGAGGTGCATCAGATGGAGAGTCACCTGGGAGCAGGTGAGGGTGTGTGCAGTCTTGCTGGGATTCCTCATCGTGTAGGGAAACTTCAACCTAGGGAGGCTGGCTCAAGTGACTCAGGTTCTCCTACGGATCTGGAGTGGAAGCTGAACTTATGATGTGGGCTTCCACTTACTTCTTCTTTCCCTCCTCTCACCATTCCCCGCTCCTCCTCCTCTTCTTCCTCCTTTTTGGGCTCTGTCATTAAGAATTTGAGAATTGTACGTTTCTCAAGTGCAGCCAATTCTCTCTCTCTCTCTTATTTTTGGCCTAAAGACACCAGGCTGGATGGTGCCAACAGCCAGCATTCTGATACATTTGGCTTTAAATATGATCTGTACTCCATGATGCTTTAATTTTATCATAGGTGCTTAGTAGTTTATTCAGTACTTACCCAATACCCCACACCGTGGGTAGTATACTATGGGTTGCCCACACACACAATAAAAAGTCAACGGAATCAATATTTTATGGTTGTTAGTAGTATTTTGTAACGTGGCTGCTGATACAGTAAGAAGGCACATTTACCAAGCATGAACTATGCTGAACACCTGACATGCATTACTTCACTTAGTCAGACTGAGGTGCTGTTATTCCATTTGACAAATCGGGCACCAAGGCTCACAGAGGGTACTTTGCTAAAACCTTATAGCAAATGAATACTGAGTGCAAACTCAGTGGGTTTGACTTCAAAGCCCATGTTTTGTGTTTCTGCATTGCCTCTTTGTTGGGTGTTGGGTGACAGGGATCAATAAATCCAGATCCCAGGAAGCTGTTGGAACTAGAATTGAAATTTTTTTCAGACAATCTGCATGTGGTTTAGCACCATCTTTACCGTCTATTTTAGGCTCATCTGCTGGCGACTTTGTTGATAAATCCACAGGGTCCAATGAGCCCGCCCATAGAGATGCCATATTCATTGTTAATAAGGAATGCCAGCTAAAACTTGCTTGGGTAAAACTATTAAGAACTTAACAAGAAAAATAACTGACCTAAGAAGCACTTTTTTTATCGTACAAATTGGAAGTTGGGAAGATTTTCCAGTTCTTAACAATGTAACTTTAATATTTACATGTTGAAGTGTGTCATGGAAGATGTTGATATTTAACAGGCATTGATATCCAACTCAGAGGAAACTAAGGATGTTGGGACATCAGTTTCCAAGTGCGCTGCAGAGCAGCAAGAATCTTGTGGTTCCTTTGTCTGTAAAACATTTTAGAATGAAAGGCTCTGCCTTAAGTACCAAGAGCAGAATCTGGCAACTTTGTGGTGCAAAATCCATCTCTCCATCAATCTATTCATTTATGGGCTGCTCGGTCCCAAATTGGCTGCAGGAGATGAATCACAAAGCATAAAGGGAAAGGAATACGCGTTCTTTATCTCCAGCGATGAAAACCGCTGCTCGGCAGTGAAATTGGAGTCGTGGCCTCAGTCTTTAACCTTTGGTCCTCAGGGATATTTGTTTGGCTGCACCTGATAACATCAGAAGTTCCATCATGTGTTAAGTGCTGTTTCCCTAACAGGTGTAAATCTTCTTTTCATAGCTCCCCAGAGAGCAGAAAGGATTTCTTGAAGGCTGTGCATTCCATCCTGCGTGATAAGCACAGAAGACAGCTCCTGAAGACCGAAAGCCTTCCCTCGTCCCAGCAATATGTCCCTTTTGGAGGAAAACGATTGTGTGCGCTGAAAGGGGCCAGGCCAGCCATGAACAGGGCAGGTACTGTGGGGATTCAGACGTTCAAGATCCCTGTCATCCCCACTCCACTGTAGAACTGACGTCCTCATTGAGAAAGACTTAAGACGTGGCCTTGCGGGGGCTAACGCTGGAGTACATTCTTCCCTGGTGTGAGGTTCCCGGCCCTTGCCTCCCTCCCTTGGTTTAAGCCTCTTGCCCTCCCTCAAGCTTTCCCTTCGCTGCCCTCCTCCTTCTGGCTGGTGAGCTCCCCTCTCATTTGCCAAGCTGGGAAGTGAGCGCATTCTCTTTCTGGAGGGGCTGTCTTAGCCCGCTTGCCGAATGAGAGTTGCTGCTTTGCATGACAGCCAGCTTTGTCCAGCAAAAAGCAGTGTGTGATGTCTCAGCAAAGTCACAGCCCACCATTCTGAGAACATGGTGGCTTTGTCCTCGAGAAACACAGCCATGCCTGTTCTCAGTAAGGAGTCCATGTTTGGTAGACCAGATGACCCATCAGATTTTACCCTCACCCTGGGCCTGCAACTCTATTTTTAGCTTCCGTGTTCATCTGGGGAAGCCTTTAGCTGCTATTAGAAAAGAGGAATCTGGAGTTCAAGTGGTCCCAGGGTAAATACTCTTTTAGGACTTATTCTACCACCTTGAAGCAGTAAAGGTCAATACTACTACCTATAAATGGCATTAAAGTCTATCTAGGAAGAAAGATAGTTTCATAACACTTAGGTATTAATGACATCAAGACATTAACAATTTTTATCACTCCTTTAAGAGGCAGTCCAGAATTTTTCAGGGAAGATTCCAATAAAAGAGGCTTCCTTTGCATTTGCCAGAAAGGCTTCTGATCTCTGTTCTAAAGAATTTTCCGCCTGTTCTCAATTGTGTTGAAGAGGCAGGTATGGTACTGTGAATGGTTGAAGGTTTTCATAGACATAACCCTGACAGAGTGTATTATACTCTTTAAGTACTTTAATTTAACTAATGTTTAGGGGCTAGTTATCTTATATCTGTTCTCCAATCAGTTGATAAGTGTTTACTGAAAACCTGGTATGGTGAACCCCCAGTACTCTTCTGGGCTCACCAGTGTCATGCATACTTCCCTATCCACAATTTCTCATGGAGTCCTCATATAAAAAGCTTTCTCATCCCTTTAGAGCTCACAGCAGAGAATTTCACCTTGGAATTGTCTCATTTGTTCCTTTTACTTACCACATATATTTAATTAGGATTGGGAATATATGTCCCAACCTCAGGAAACCCCACCTGTCATTGGTCAGGTTTCTGTTGTTAATCGATGAACCTAAAGTCAGAGCTGAAACTAAGCATTTTTAGTCTGTAGGACACTCAGAAGTTTTCCTGCTGAGATCCCTCTGGGAAGAAAACAAAGTTGCTACAACCTACCCCGTCATCTTGAATATCAAGAGAGAGAGCCTTGATGTCAGAGCCTGTTGGCTTTGGCTGATGGGAAGATTTTTTGCTTGATGGCTCACTTTTGGCTGAAGGAAAGTCTTTTATCACTCTGCTTTTGAAGCGCCTCACTATCGTCAGAATCTTCAAATTAGATGATTTAAAAATGGTGTTGGAGTGGGTCAGCACAGCACTAGCTAATCAGTCTTAATAGTGAACAGTGGAAATACTCGAATCAAAGATTGTCTCCTGGAACCCCGTAAGGCTGGCTGGGTTATTCTTACGCTTCATTATGCATTGTCATGAATACCCAGCTAGTTTATTTCTCTTTTTGCTCAGTAAAGGCAAATAGCCAGTCTCCCTTATTCTAAAAGCACTTTATATCTGCCAGTAACCTAACTACACATTTTTTTTGTTTTTCCAACATTTTCTTATGAAAATTTTCAGGCATATAGAACAAATGAAAGAATTGTATACATTCATACCTATTGTCTGTAATATTTTTTATATTTTCATTGTCACATATTTATTCATCTGTCATCCATCAACTCATCTTACTTTTGACACATTTCTAGAATACAGACATTAGCATACTTTACTCCTAAATACTTAAACCTGCACATCATTGACAAATATTTCCAATATCCCAATTTGGAATTGAGGTAATTCTAATAGAGTGATTGGAGAGAGCCAGGCTCCACTCTGGTGGTACTGAGATAAAACTGAACAGTAATTTCTGCTTCTTTCCAGTGGAGTAATAGCAGTAGTAGTAGTAGTAGTATTGTTTTTTTTTTTTAATTCTTTCTTTTTTCCATTTTTCCTGGAAATGATTTTCATTCCCCTCCTTGAGTGAGAGTGGCGTCCGTTTACTCCATGCTTTAAGGTGATAGAACACTCAGGAATGATGATGGAAGCACAGGGGTCTGAGACAGAGGATGGTCAGAGCAGGAGCTAATTTAGACCACTGTCCAGCTCACTGACCTTGTACCTGCTGTATTTGAAGCCAAGGCTGCATTTGGCGGTAATTATGAATAGTCACCTTACTTCTAGCAGCACTGAAGCAGTTTAATGGTTTTTCAGGCTTAGATTTCAGGAAAGTAGCTCCTAAGTGGTGTCTAGGCACCTCCCTCCCACTGGAAAGCCCATGGTACATTTCAGTATCGAGGGAGAAGTGGCAGCGTTTTCATGTGTCTTGTGTGCGTGTGTGTGTGTGTGTGTGATTGTTTGCTTGATTGGGTGGTGTCTTTTGTTTGTTTTTAATAATACTGGCTTCCTAGAGGGCAGTAGGGTGAAAGAATGAATTCAAAGATTTGTTTTTCTTAACTCTTAGTCACTTTATCTAGCACTTTGTTAATCAGCTGCTTGGGTGTTGTATTATTTATTTCTCCTTCCACTCCGCCACTGGTAGTTTAATTGCTTTGTAGAAGAGAAATTGGGGATACACAGAACAGAGACAGGAGGGACTAAGGCTCATATTTGCTTTAGCCTCAAGTTCACATGGGGCTTTGTCAGAAAGAGGATTTAATATCTCTGAGACCCACTCTTTCTGTAGCTTCTCCGAAAACAATGCTGTGCCCTTAAGGTACCTGCAGATCCTCAAGAAATGTTACATTCAGTTTTCTAGAAAGCAATATAACTTGGACCAGTGTTTTTCCCTGCTTGATATATCATGGTGATTTCTGCAAAGACAATGAAACTCTAGAGGCCTCCTCCATCCTTACTAGAGATTTATTCCAGCTAAATGACTCTAGGACAGCCCCGGGAGATTCCCAGAGCACTGTGACATGGGCCATGGTCGGAACTGAGGGCACTAATTAATCCCAACATCAGTCGTACACTCGACAGCAGCAAGAAGCTGCACTCCCTGTCTCCCAGGTGCACAGGGTAGAGAAACTGATTATTTCAGAGGGAGTTGAATCCCCTTTCCCCCATAACCTACAACCCACCCATATGCTGCCCCCAGCTGCCCCCCCCTCCTTGCCCTTCCGTCGATGGCGGTAACATCCTCCAAGTCCAGACACTTGGGCAAGGTAACGACCCCAAGACAGACTGGTGAAATCCGGACTTTAAGCCCCAAACGACATCCAGGTCCTGAATGCATATCGTGTAGCCTTTACTTTCCTTTTCTTGTATTTGCTTTCTGGATTTTCATCGCACGTAAAGCATGTGGGCGTTTTATTTTTATATTTTTGTGTGTGTGCGCAGTGTCCGCCCCAAGCAAGTCTCTTGGGAGGAGGAGGCGGCGACTGGCCCGAAACAGGTTTACCATTGACTCTGATGCCATCTCCGCCAGCAGCCCGGAGAAGGAGTCCCAGCAGCCCCCCGGTGGCGGGGACACTGACCGCTGGGTAGAGGAACAGTTTGACCTTGCTCGGTATGAGGAGCAGGATGACATCAAGGAGACGGACATCCTCAGTGACGATGATGAGTTCTGTGAGTCCGCGAAGGGCGCCGCCGCGGACAGAGACCTGCAGGAGCGGCTTCAGGCCGCCTCCATCAGTCAGCGGGAGGGAGGCCAGAAGCCCCTGCATAGTCACGCGTCCCGCATGACGCAGCTCAAGAAGCAAGCCGCCCTGTCGGGCATCAACGGAGGCCCGGAGAGCACGAGCGAGGAGGTTATTTGGGTTAGGCGTGAAGACTTTGCCCCCTCCAGGAAGCTGAACACTGAGATCTGACTCTCACGTTCCCCGGTAGAGACAGTCCTTGTAGATACGTCTCCCGCCCCGCCCCTACTCCACCCCCCCTCCCGGACTCGCGAGGGGGGAGAATACTCCCTTTACTCCGCACTCTTGCACACACGGTTTTGGCAGCTGACTTTGTTCTGAAGCCATGTAGCCACCCAACTTTATCGTTTCTAACAACATCGGAAAGAATTGTTCAAGAATCCCAAATCAGCTTGAGTCCTATCTCTCTATATTACCAAGGGCTTTTATTTATTCTCAATTAATCAGGGCCTAAAGAATTAAAAAAAAAAAAAAATTCTATAGCACTGGAAAGCAAATTACCCCAGGAGTTGAAGTATGTACTACAGATTAGTTTAAAGGGTAGCACACGAAAAAATAATAAAAGATTCTATCTGAAATCAGTCCAGGAGCCATCTCCTAGTTGGGGAGACAAAGCAACTGTACAGCTTGCAGTGTTCTTACTCCTTTCCCTCTTAAACGTCTGAGAATATCTGTGTATTTTAAGAATGTGTGAGGAGAGGTTGGAGAGTTATGTTTCCATGAGCCTTTTTTTTTTCTTTTTTCTTTTCCTCTTCTGTTTAGGTCTATGGCTGGTCTTACTCGATGTCGGTGTTCGGAGGTTCTAGTTTTGCATAGAATTATAAAGATGCCAAACTCCTTGGAAAGAGATCCAAATTTATCACTTGAAAAAAAAAAAAAAACACTATTTTTTGTATTTTACCTGAGATGCGGGGGGCACAAACAGATGAGACTTTTACACAGTGTTAGTGTAACTCTGAGTTTAAAAACTGAGGATTTTACCTTTTACAGAGAGAGTGAGGCGTGGTGATTTTATATTTATATATGAAAGGCCAACAAGATGCTTAGGAGAAACTTTTTTCCCAAGAAGCAGCTTTGTTTTTTTTGTTTTTTTTGTTTTGTTTTTTTAATTTAAATGTTTGAATCTCTATTTGAGATGGGAGCTTGGTTGGATTAAACATGACACCGGGATGGGCAATGTGTGTGTCTGTTGCACATGGCGGGGGAGGGGAGACGACTCCTCATGGGGTTGCCATGGTGATCATTGGTTTTCTAGTTGCATCTTCATCCATAGATTACCTACTCCTTCCCTGACAGTCCATAACCAAACCGTTTAACAAAACCACCTCTTCAAAAAACATGTCTTGGGTTTAACACCTTCTTCATGCCAACAAAACAGGGTAAACATGCTAAAAAAACTAATGTTCTAAACAGATTTCCAAATAGGAAGAACAAAAACAAGTTAAAGCACTTTCAATTTTTTTTTTTTTTTAAAGGTTTATAGCTTTTTTTTTTCCCGTTTCACAATGTCCACTTCCTAAGAAAGGTTTAAATAATATGAAAACTTTCTTTTTGGGGAAAATATCTATTTGATGTTTGACACATCAGTAGGTACTTTAAAGACCTGAATTTTATAGTAGCTTTAGGAATTATATTTTATAAAAATCAGTTATGACTTTATATTTCCAGACAATAGAGAGTTCAGAACATCATGCTCTTGTGCCCCTGCTTGCTTTTACCTGCTTTCCCACCCTGTATCCCTCCCCTTTCGGGTTTCCAGGGCTTTGAGCTTGATCTTTTGAGAGTTTTATTCTATTAAATTTTTGCTATATCTTCTGATTTTCTTAAAGAGCTTTAGAATGATTTCTATACCCTTCGTATCACTGCATTGTTCCATTTCATCTCCAGTTCGATTGTGTCTGGGTGGAAAACTGAAGCAGAGGCTTCTAATAGCCCCATTTACCACTCCCAGTGCAACGGGTTTGTCTGAAAATGCTGGAAAGTCTGGTGCTTGGAGAGGGTGCCATTGTCTCTTGTACATAAGGTCATGATGTGTCTATGTCAAAAGTTCTTATATATTTCTTTTATAAGCTGAAAGAAGGTCTATTTTTATGTTTTTAGGTCTATGAATGGAACGTTGTAAATGCCTGTCAAACAATAAAAAATACTGAAAAGTGGACAGTCCTGTGCCTTTTTGGGTGGGAGGATGGATATGAACTGTTGAATATGTGGGAGAAGATACCTAAGGCTGCCTTTCTTTTCGATAAATATCATGACCATCAAGGGAAAGCTGATTTGGTGGAGCTTGAAGTTTTTTTAATTTTTTTAATTGAGGTATAATTGATATATAACATTGATAGTTTCAGATACTAAACATAATGTATATATTGCAAAACTATCACCACAGTAAGTCTAGTTAACATCCATCATCATCCATAGTTATAAAAAATATTTTTCTGTGATGAGAACCTTCAAGATCCACTCTCCTAAGAAGCTACTTTCAAATATGCAGTACAGTGTTATGAGCTATAGCCCCCATGCTGTGTATTACATCCCCATGACTTATTTTGTAACAGGAAGTTTGTACCTTTTGATGTCCTTCACCTTTTTTGCCCATACCCCCGCCCCACCTCAGGCAACCACGGGTCAGTTCTCTATATCCATGAGCTTGGTTTAGTTGTGGTTTTTTGTTTGTTTTTTAGATTCCACATATAAATGAGATGATAATGGTGTTTATCGTTTGCTATCGGTAGAGCTTGAAGCTTTTTTTGTTTTAAATTTTATTGGAGCATAGTTGATTTACAATGTTGTGTTAGTTTCAGGTGTACAGCAAAGTGATTCAGTTGTACATATACGTATATTCATTCTTTTTAAGATTCTTTTCCCATATAGGTTATTACAGAATATTGAGTAGAGTTTCCTGTGCCATACAGTAGGTCCTTGTTGGTTATCTATTTTATATATAGTAGCGTGTGTATGTTAATCCCAAGCTCCTAATTTATTCCTCCCCCCACGTTTCCCCTTTGGTAACCATGAGTTTGTTTTCAGAATCTTTGAGTCTGTCTCTGTTTTGTAAATAAGTTCATTTATATCATTTTTAAAAAATTAGAGTCCACATATGAGTGACGTATTTGTCAGTAGAGCTTGAAGTTTTAACAACAGCGACCAAAAGACATTACAGTTCCTCGACATCTTGGTCTGCTGATAATGGAGAATACGAAATAGCACAGATACGGATCTGTACCCATGCTGAGCACTCTTTTCCAGTATCCTGCCCCCTCCTGGTGCGAGCAGGGAGAGGGGTGCCAGGGGAAGAATTGGGGTGAAGTGCAGAGCTTAGACTGACCTGGGTGGGTGAGCTCTTGAACGCAAGATCTGCCTCTACATTCTGTCCCTGGGAGTCTTGCTGCCTGAGTCTTCCACAGCCTCACAGAAGAAGTAAATGTGGTTTTGGGCTGCCTCACCTTTCCCTTTCAGAGCCCCAGATCTTACTCCTCCCCAGTCCCTTACGAACCTTCCCCATCAAAGTTGACCCCACCCACCCCACCCCTCCCCTCCAGGTGAACAGGTTTTCTCTTCCTGCCTTCCCTAAAGTAAAAGAGTTCCTCTCACGGCCACAGGTGAGCGGTTCCTGGAAGATCATCAGCATCAGATCCTAGGAGCTTGTTAGGAATGCACCCAGACCTACTAAAGCAGAACCCGCATTTTAACAAGATACCCAGGTGATACATATGCATGTTCAAGTTTGAGAAGTGTTGGTTTGGCAGTCTCTAAACGTTTTGATGTTGAGCGGTGATCTGGAGCACATACCTTTTAAAGTATATTCAGGCTCTGCTGTACCAATATATACATTTTAAGATACAAAAAGATTTCTTCCTGTACCCGTTGTATTTCTTTGGGGAGATAACTGAAGGACACCTGATGAAATTATTCCAACACTTTGCACTCGGCATAAGTGAGAATTAGGCAGTTTGGGCTGCCTTCCTGTCCAGTTTCTGAATCTGTCAGTGTGCAAAAATTGAGGACTTGAAGTCAAGTATACAGAAATAACCACTCCTCTTTACCTGAACTTAATTTCTTTTTTGGGTTCGCATCCCACCAGGCTGGCAGAACATGCCCTCGGTTCACCTTTCTCTCCCTGGTTGTCAAGATTTGGAGGTAATAAGGGTGGCGTCCTCCCTCCAGTCTTGGGGTCCATTCATCCACCGAGGGAGCTCTAGCCACGACCATTGTCCTGGTCAATGTCCACAGGCTCTGTCAAGTTGGCTGGTGTGCTCTCCAGTGTTTCCTTTTGCCCAGCTCAGGTTTCCCACCTCTGCAACCAGGTCCGTTGCATGCTGTGTCCACCCCCCTGGTATGTTACCAGGATGCCTTTCCCAGTCTTGCCCCTTCCACCCCCTCAGACCTCCCTCTCCTGCCTGCATCCCCAGGCAGTGGATATGCCTTTCTGTGTGTGGGTGGGTTGGATGAGAGTGTGGGGAGCAGTGTAGACTAGCCCTTACTTTTTTCTCAGACCTTTTGTTGATACCCAATTTTTACCCGAGTCTTACAGGCAATTTCTGCTTTTCATCTTGCTACAAGCCTCTCCCGGAGTAGGGAATCCCCGTGACAGTCCCTTCTTAGAGGTAAGTATTGGGCAGGTAGGGAAGAGGGAGAAATGAAAATACAGGGAGAAAAATAAAAAACAAATACTCAAAACATTCAGCCACTTATTTATAAAGCATACGAGATCAGAATTACAGTGTTGCCTTCTCCACAGCCTTCTCTAAAAGATGCCAATGTTTGAAGGAAGAACAAAGAATATTCAAAACACAAATCATGAATGTGCAGAGTTCTGTAAACCCCACATGAGTGTGGATGCTGTTGGTAAGTTACCAGCTTCGATTGACTGAAACAGAACAAAACCCTGGATCACTTTATTTATACTGTCCTCCCTGTTAAAACCCTCTCCTGCTAATATCAATAGAACGCCTTATATACTAAATATCACTCATCTGTAATGGTTTATTCTGGTCTCTTCCACTGCTTCTACAGTATAAAGCAACTTTTAGCCTATAAATTACCCTGTTGAAGTAAGGCAATGTCACCATCACCCATGGCCACTACCTCCACCATGTGCTCAGTGTAAAGTGATGGATAGACAAGTCCTCACATCACTAATTTTAACAGCAGACTCTTAACTGTGGGCTGGTGCTTTCTAACTGGTGGGCTCTAGGTCCTCTGCTGTTGTCCAGTGATTTCGGATTATAATCCACATATTCACATCGCATTATCTGTATAGTCAATTACTCTCAGATAGGGGAGGCATGACACATTTTTTTTTTAAAACCTAAATGCAGGATCCTTAATATTTTAAAAATCAGGAACCACTATAGAACATAACCCCTATTTTCCTTATTGTTTCAATATGCTCCACACCCAGACCAAACCAAAGTTGGGTTTTTTAGCCAGTGGGACCCTAACCGAGTTGCTGTCATCTTTCTGAGCCCCAGCTCTATCCTCTTTGGCTTCAGGGCTTAATCTCTTTCTCTGAGAGCCATTTGGGGTTTCCTGGGCTGTTCCCAAGAGCTCCTTCATTTCTGATTTTGGTGTCTTCCTCTTAGAACGTCCTGTATTCTGTTGTGCTCTGCTCTGTGCTGGTGTTTTCTGCCTGGTGTCATTACCTTGAGCTTTAGACAATAATGGTTGGTTAATTATTACACCTTCACTTTCAATCAAGATGTTAACATTTTGGCTTGTGTCCTCCCGACTGGTTTCTTGAATACATGCATGTGTGCAAATACACACACACAATGGGTTCATACTATTTTATTAATTCATACTATTTTATTAACCTGATTTTTAGCTTTTATGATACAAATTGTGACATTTTCCTATGACATTATACATAAACCTATATCACTCTAAGTCATAACTCCATAGTAATCCATGTTAATGGATAGACTGTGATTTACCATAATTTATATATCCAATTCCCTGCTGATGGACTGTAAGAATTCTAGTTTTTATCATTATAAAAAAATACCATGAGCATCCATGTTGCCTACTCTTTGTGCAGGGGTCCAATTACGTCCTTAGAGTACAGTCATAGAAATAGCTTTGGGTGCATTTACATGCGTTTTAAAGATTTTGACGTACATTTCTAAATTGTAGGCTGCCATACTCCTGTTTGGCTTCTGGTGAGTGGTCAAGATCCTAATTCCTATCTAGTGTCTTTACTTTGTCACAGAAGTGCCTGTGGCTTTGCTGAGGGAAACTAGCTTTTTCACCTGAGCTTGTATTTAGATTCTGGGGCTGGGTATGCTTGGTGAGCTGGGCCTCCTCTCTGTTCCATCCTCCTTCCCAGTCCACATTCAGTTGTACTGGAATGTTCGGCCATTGGTCTATAGGGTATTTATGGTGATTCGAGTTGAACATCAAAGCATTCTCCCTTTCAAAACTCCAGGGATTTTAAATATCCTTCACCGCATTCATGCTGCTTCTTGTTTTGCCTCCAGATTTAAATGAAAGTTGAGCTTTTATAGTAGAGATAAAATCAATTTTATATCACAGACATGCTTGGGCAATCCATTCTTCCCAGCATATACTAATAAAGGAAATGACATTTTGAAAGAAGTAAGTATTTATAGACCTTTTTTTTTAAGATTTAAATAAGACTCAATTGTTGAAACAGAGATGCCACAGGATCAAGCTCTGGCTCAAGTGGACCACAATCTAACAACTCATTAATAAAATCTAGCAGATGGGAAAGTGGTTACAACTCCAAGAATAGGATTACTTAGTGTGGGGAATGAATGGAAAATCAAGGTAGGCATGGGTGATTGGATGAAATTTTTGTTCACTTGCAACAAATCATGATGTCTTATTCAAAGCCATTATGGGAAAAGAAAGCTTTTTGTAGAACAGGGAAAAGGACAATGATTTTTGATAAGCCATTCGAGTCTCGGGGAGTTTCTCACCACGAGAGAGAGAAAGATGAATAGATGCAACAGAGCATTGATTTCCTTGAACCAAAATGTGACTTTCCAGGGGGTTCAAGGGAGCCAATAGTTTAAGGAGAATCCACACCCAAATATTCTCTCCTAAAATTCATCCACCTAGTAGGAATGTGCCTGTGATGGACGTGTAACTTCTCTCCCTCCTCTTTCACAGTCTTATTTCTACCACTTTATAAAAGAAAGAGACCTCTCATCTTTCCCACATCACACGTAGGGGGAGGAAACCTCTGGGACATCAAACAAATAGACACAGAAAAATAGCATGTTGAGAAAGTAAATGACTACTGACCAGGATGCTAATCCTTTTATAAGTCAGGTGGTTTCAAATTTGCTTTCAGTCACTTTGAAAGAGGACTTAAGTTGTCAGGTGAGAAATCAAAATAATTGTTGATGATATCTCTTATTTTTGATATATAATTCAAGAGGTCAAGGAATCGAGTGGCACCACCGTAATGTAACTCCTTTCACTCCCCAACAAGGTTTCTCTGTGCTTGTGTCTATAAAAATGAAAAGTAGAAACACAATCGATGCCAAACTCTATCTGTATCTAGCTAAAAGTAAGAGCCATTCATGGATACATGAACTAATTGGGGAAAAAACCCAAACATTTCTGTGCCATGAAGATATCATCTTCAGTGAAATTTTACCTTTTACATTTAATAATTTTTAATTTATATTTTCATATTGATCAATTATGTACCAATAATAATTATAATCCTAACTCAATCCAAAAGTGTTTTTTAATAGTTGGAGGTTTATGGTCATGGAAAATGCCAAAACTTTTAACAAATAAACTTACGTAGATATTTTTATCGTAAAGTAGTATGTTAGGGTAATAGGGCATTCAAAAACTGAATTCAAAGGAAAAAGAAATGATGTGAAATTTTTGAGTTTTTAAATATATATTTTAAATGGATGATGGGCATAAATTGTCATAGTATTTAGATTATGTTACATACATTAAAAGTGACATAATAGTTTTGTTTTAAAACATCAAATTTTACAGTACATGAGTGAATCAGTTGCTATGTAATCAAACCACCCTAAAGTTTAGTGGCTTCATACAACAAATATTTCTGATGTTCATGATTCTGTGGGTCAGCGGGCAGTTCTGGTCTTTACTGGGTTGGTCGAACTCTGAGGTCAGCTGGTGGCTCAGCTCAGCTGGGGCTGGATGGTCTCACATCCTATGGCCTCATTCATGTCTGTCAGTTGGAAGCTTGCTGGGTCTAGGGATCCTCAGATGAGATAGCTTGTTTCTGTTCTGTGTGGCCTCTCTTCCACCAGTGGCTAGCATAGGCTTCTTTACATAGTGTCTTATTCAGCTAGGGCTGCTGTAACAAACATCATAGACTGGGTGGCTTAAACAACAGACATTCATTTCTCACAGTTATGGAGTCTGGAAATACAACATCAAGTTCCCAGCAGATTGAATTCCTGATGACAGCCCATGCCCTGGCTTGTAGACAGCTACCTTCTCTCTGTGTCCTCACATGGCCTTTCCTCCAAGCATGTGTGGAGAGAGATCTATCTATCTATCTCTATCTAGACACAGAGATCTGTCTTCTGTTAAGGGCACTAATCCCCTCATAAGTGTCCCACCCTCATGAACTAATCTAAACCCTATCTCCTCTCAAAGGCCCCACCTCCTAATACCATCACATTGAGTGTTAGGACTTCAACATACAAATTCTGGGGGGAACACAAACATTCAGTCTATAACACATGGTGGCCTCAGGGTTCCAAAGAGCATGGGGACCAAGCCCCAGTGCACATGCCATTTTCAAGCCTCTCCCTAACTCAAGTTTGCTTATGTCCCATTGGCTAAAGCAAGTCATGTCACCAAACCCAGAGGCAGGTTGGGAAAGAACTGCCTAAAGGCATGGATCCAGGGAGGTGTGACTCATTAGGGACCATTACTGCAACAATCTACCATAGCCAGAAATGACATCCTTTGAAATGATTTAAATTAATAATGGAAAGCATTTAGATGTTAACGAGAGAGGGTACATAGTTTTAAAAAAGTATTTCTGGGAGCTTCTGAGAAAAAATTGAAAACTATTGCCTGAGAAATTGGGATTATTTTAGAGGGCAGTCCACACTTTCTCACTTTCCACTCTCCATTGGGCATCAGGGAAGCTGAATGGATGGAAAGTGATGGGCTTTGGCATGGGATGCCTGTGTGCTGAACCCTGACATTTTGTCTACCAGCTGTGTGATCCTGGGCAAGGCACCAAACCCTTCTGAGTCTGTTTCCTCTCCTCAGATGTGGGTTAACAACACCTACTTTATCATGTGACTCAATTAATGGTCACTTTCTACTTCCTCCCACCCCCTACCCAGGACCTCTGTCAACCTCATGGACATCTCAATTTATCATAGAGATAATAACATGTTACCAAGTTTGCTTTGGAACCTTCAAGTGAAAAATGGTCTTTGTTGGGAAACATCTGGAAAATATTCTTATTAGGGATTTGTATTCACTTGTAAAGTTATTCATCACCCCATTAAATATGCAAAAGTAAATCTAGACTGAACAGTGATATAAATGATTAGAATAAGAAAGTTTTTATATAGAACTTAAAAGAAATGGAAAAGCTGCCTTGCAAGTGCATTTAATTTATGTACATGATTTTTAAAACAAACTTGGAAGCTTTGATCAAAAGAGCAATTAGTGGATGTGTCCTATGTCACTTACCATAGTACTCAATAATTCATAGTTGGATGGCTGAGACTGATGCACCCCGATTTTAACATCAGAAAAGAATGAAAACCCATTGCACAAGCTGTCTTAGCTAGTATAGGAAAAATTTACTAAAATCTTTTTTTCTGCTTGATTTTTATGTTACTCAGATGACTCTAAATATATAAAGAAATCTAAAACACAAATATGCATAGAATTCCACAAACTATTTTTCTTTTTTTTTCCCTTCCTTTTCTTACTAAATCTTATCCAGGGCACGTGCAATTTCTCTCAGTTAAGATCACATCATTGACTCAATTTTTATAAGAAACACATTTGGAAATCCTACCATAGTTTTACTGATACTTCCTTTTCCCATCATTTTTTTTTTTCAAAATCTTCAATCAGTTGATGGTTCTTGAAATTATTATTTTTTAATTGATATTTGTTTTAAAAATTGCAATTGACTTAATTTCTTCTGCTCATTTTTCTTAATAACCTGAAGAAGTTGGTTTGGTTTTTATTTATGGAGAGCTGTCTTCTGAAGACCTACACCCTCCAGCAATATCTCTAATCCTGGAAGTGGACCACATGGCTGCCACTACTGTGTGGTGGGGCTGAAGAGGGGGTGCCCTCTGCCCTGGATCTTGTTTGCATAAGTAAATAAATGGTAATGACTTTCTTCAAGGATATGTCCCTACTGTACCTTAGTGGACGTTATGTGTGAGAAATCTTGACATTATAAAAATAAAATTCCCTTAGGGAGGTAGAAAGAAAGCTGTTGTGTCAGGCTGGAAAAGGCCAGGTCCTTTGTTAGGCTTCAGAATGACAAACAGTTCTGCTTTATTAATTAACTGAGAACTAGATAAGAGACACAAACTTACAGGGCGTTTCTGAGAGGGAGAGGGATGCTTTTAAAAGTGAATTTTAAAATTGAGGTAGGGCTTCCCTGGTGGCGCAGTGGTTAAGAATCTGCCTGCCAATGCGGGGGACATGGGTTCGAGCCCTGGTCTGGGATGATCCCACATGCCGGAGAGCAACTAAGCCCGTGTGCCACAACTGAGCTCTGTGCTCTAGAGCCCGAGAGCCACAACTTCTAAAGCCCTCGAGCCTAGAGCCCGTGCTCCGCAACAAGAGAAGCCACTGCAATGAGAAGCCCGCGCAACCCAATGAAGACCCAATGCAGCCAAAAGTAAATAAATAAATAATTAAAAAAAAAAATTGAGGTAGACCAGATATACAAAGTGCACAATATAAATGAATACCTTTGATTTTTGTATGTTTACCCCATGTTACCACTACTCAGAGCAAGATATAGAACATTTCTTGCACCCCATAAAGTTCCCTGTATCTCTTCCAGTCAAAACCCACCCCCTTCCTTGGGTCACCACTATTACGACTTCCGTCATTGCTGGGGACTAAATGTTTGTGTCCCCCTGCCCCCCAGCCCCAATCATATGTTGAAGTCCCAGTCCCATTGGGATGGTATTAGGAGGTGGGGCCTCTGGAGATGATCAGGTCATGAGGGCAGAGCCCTCGTGAATGGGATTAGTGCCCTTACAAATGACATGGAAGAGATCATTTCCACCACATGAAGACATAGCAAGAATGTGGCATTCTGCAAACAGGGAAGGGGGCCTTCACCAGGCACTGAATCTGCTGGCACCTTGATCTTGGGCTTAGCCTCCAGAACTGTGAGAAATAAGTTGCTGTTGTTTAAGCCACCCAGTCTCTGGTCTTTTGTTATAGAAACACTAACTACTAAGATCATCATAATTGATTAGTTCTGCTTGCCTTTGAACTTCACATAAATGGGAGCAGATAGCGTGCACTCTCTTTTGGCTGGCTTCCTTCACTCAACAGAAATTGGTAAGATTCGTCTGTGTGTCCTAGTAGTACATTCTGTACATTTGTTGCTAGATTTTATTGCATGAATAACTCCAAGTTTGTCTATCCATTGGTTGATGGGTCTTAGGCTGCCCAAGTGAAGGGATGACACCCACCATCAAGGCTACAAAGTGACTCATGGGACCAGACTCCACTGCTTGCCTCAGACAATTAATTCATTTATTCAACAAATATGTATTGATTTTTTTGAAATTGAAGTATAGTGGATTTAAAATATTGTGTTAGTTTCAGGAGTACAGCAAAGTGATTTTGTTTCACATATATATATATATTTTTCAGATTATTTTCCATTATAGTTATTACAAGATATTGAATATAGTTCCCTGTGCTATATAGTAGGTCCTTGTTGTTTATCTATTTTATCTATAGTAGTGTGGATCTGCTAATCCCAAACTCCTAATTTATCCCTCCCTCCTCCCTTTCCCCTTTGGCAACCATAGTTTGTTTCCTAAGTCTGTGAGTCTGTTTCTGTTTTGTAAAGATACATTTGTATTATTTTTTAGATTCCACATATAAGTGATATCATATAACATTTGTCTTTCTCTACCTGACTTACTTCACTTAGTATGATAATCTCTAGATCCATCCATGTTGCTGCAAATGGCGGTATTTCATTCTTTTTTATAGCTGAGTAATATTCCATTATATATATATATATATATATATATATATATATATATATATATATATATATATATATATATATATAATGGAATATTACTCAGCCATATATATATATCTCACATCTTCTTTATCCATTCCTCTGTCAATGGACATTTAGGTTGCTTCCATGTCTTGACTACTGTAAATAGTGCTGCTATGAACACTGGGGTGCATGTGTCTTTTTGAATTAGAGTTTTTGTCTTTTCCAGATATGTGCCCGGGAGTGGGATTGCTGTATCACTTGTGAGCACCTGCTCTGTGTGTGAAGGCCCAGG
The DNA here is from genome assembly GCF_009873245.2 of Balaenoptera musculus. Lineage (NCBI taxonomy): Eukaryota > Metazoa > Chordata > Mammalia > Artiodactyla > Balaenopteridae > Balaenoptera > Balaenoptera musculus. The sequence continues at coordinate 131,259,533 of NC_045788.1, read as the reverse complement.
CACTGTTCTGTGTGCTGGAGGAGCCAAGGAAGCACACAACCAAATCCTTAACCTCATGGAGCTGATGCTGTAGTGGGAAGGGATGGGTACAGATGCTGAGCCGCATGTGTGCCTGGCCAATCCTAGCAACCAAATGGAGAACCTGGGAGAGGGTTTCAAGCGCCAGCAAAAGGCTGGCGCTTTCAGGGATCAGTGCCGTGGGGACTTTGGAGAAAGGTGAGAGTGACCTCCCCAAGGTCAAGAGAGGTCATCCTAAAGCCACACAGGGAACCGATTCTGAAGAACCTTCTTCACCATCCTTTCTTAGATGGAGACTACACATTAGGAACCCAGTTCTAAAGGACCTGGAGTTTCCATCAGTCCTGGCAGGTGCATAAAGTGTGGAGAGTTTGACCTGTTTAAAGTGCAGTCAACACCTGAAACTAACACAACATTGTAAATCGAGAATACTCTAATAAAAAGTTTTTAAAAATTGATATAATGAACCATGGTACACTATTTGAAAAAAATAAAAAAAATAAAGTGCAGTTAAGGTTAGCTCCCCAGAACAAGAGCTAGAGGAAATTCCCCAGGATTGTTTCAGATGGAGTCACAGACGGGCTAAAGGAAAGATTAGGATCTATGAAAATGTCAAAACAGAACCTTGACAGGGGTTTAAAATGGAAGTTTCATGATTTTTTTTCCATTTCCCAATTTTTAAAATTGAAGTATAGTTAATTTACAATGTTGTGTTAGTTAGTTTCAGGTGTACAGCAAAGTGACTCAGTCATATATATATATATAGATATAGATATAGATAGATAGATAGATATAGATATTTGTTCTTTTTCAAATTCTTTTCCATTATAGGTTATTTCAAGATATTGAGTAGAGTTCCCTGTGCTATACAGTAGGTCCTTGTTGTTTACCTGTTTTATATATAGTAGTGTGTATATGTTAATCCCATAATCCTAATTTATCTCCCTGCCCATCACCTTTGGTAACCACAAATTTGTCTTCTATGTCTTTGAGTCTATTTCTGTTTTGTAAATAAGTTCATTTGTATCATTTTTTTAAATTCCACCTATAAGTGATACATGATTCTTAACTTGCCATATTTGTTATTTTTATTTCCTGTTTCTTCAATGAAATTTCAACTGAAATAAAAAAAAATGCTGGTTTATTTTTTGGGACAGCAATAAAGTGGGGAATCATTCCATCGATGCCGACTCAGCATCCTCACTGCTAATGTCTGGTAACTGAACTTGGGATGTGGCAGCTCTGAAGAGGAGGGACACGTGGAGAATCCCTGGGTCTTTCCGAAGGAGCAGCAGGGAGTGATGCACAGACAGACAGTGAGGGGACCAGGCGAGTGGAAGGCCCCGCCCCCATCCTCCCGGCTGCCTCCCACTGCTGCTCCGTGTCTCCGGGCTTGTAGTCCTGGAAGAGGCCAGCCCTTCCTCCAGAGAGGAAGCACATGATAGCTCAGTGTGCACGCCGGACATCTTCTGGTGGCAACAGGAGAAATGTAATCAGGAAATCTTACCCATCTGTGGTACTCAACCCCAGGCAGCTTTGAAAATATACTGGGAGATTGGGATGGACATATATACACTAATATGTATAAAGTGGATAACTAATAAGAACCTGCTGTATAAAAAAATAAAGTAAAATTCAAAAATTCAAAAAAAAAAAAAAGGAAAATATACTGATGCCAGGACTCACCTCAGACCAGGAGAATCACAATCTCTGGGTTGGGATCAGTGCATCAGTGTATTTTTTTTAAATGCTAGGCTATGTAAAATCCCCACTTTTATTCGCTTTATATGAGTAGCAGAGAGTCCCAGAGCTTTTTTTCAGTCTTTGGAAAAGCTTAATGAAATGATACATCAACCTTCAAAAAGGATCTGAGATGAACTCACATATTACGTTTCCTCACTTTGAACTGGACTCATAGTAACTCAGTGCCATCACCCTTGTACACTCATGCTGATCAGAATGATGGATATATTTCCCTATCTGTGATAAATACTCATAAAATTAAATGCATTGATTAGTAAGTGTGATTTGGTAGCCAAAAGGAAATCCTTTAAATTCTGAGGTGTCCACAGTTAGAAAAAATACACCAGGAGGGAGGGCACTGGTGATAGAAAAGTCTGGAGCCAAGCAGTTCGGTCATTTAAACTCCATAGCAAGGTGGGATAGATTAGTAAATGAAGAAGCACAGAATCTGACTTTTGGGATTCTGTTTCTGTGTTTACTATAAAAAAAAAAGGACGACCCACCTGTATCCCCAGGGAGAACTTCCTAAAAGCCAAAGAGCAGAGGAGACATGCAGAATTGGAAGACCCTCAAAGCCAGATCAAAAAATGTTGAACCCAGGTAGGTTACCTTTAGGCAAAGAGAATTGAAAAGTATCATTCACTGGACTCCTACTACCCCAAGATTAAATTTCACATCCAGTTGCAAAAATAAAAGAGTGACCCCAACATTAACTATTATATTCCTATTATAGACTAATTCTATAGGTAATAATATCTAACCTCTTTCTTTCTCTCCTTTTTTCTTTCTTTCTCTCTCTCTCTTTCTTCCTCCTCCCTTTCTTTCCTTCTTCCTTCCTTCCTTTCTTTGTTTCTTTCTCTCTCTGTCTCTCTGTCCCTCCTTCCCTCCCTCTCTCCCTCCCTCCCTTCCTTCCTTCCCCTCTCTTTCTCTCTGTCTCTCTCTTTCTTTTGCAAGAGCTTGGCTCATAAATATTTAATAAATGCTGGTAACAACAACAACAAAAACATTTTTTCCATTTGTGTTGATAGCAACTCAATTCCTTTGGTTCCAAGATACAGTATTTTTGGACCTCTTAAATATTAGATATAATTGACATGCTGCATTATATTAGTTTCAGATATAAAACGTAGTGATTCCAAATTTGTATATACTGTAAAATGCTCACCACAGTAAGTCCAGTTAACGTCCACTGCACATAGTTACAATTTGTGTGTGTGTGTGAGATGAAAACTTTTAAGATTTATTCTCTTAGCAGCTGTCAAATATATAATACACTATTATTAACTATAGTCCCCATGCTGTACATGACATCCCCATGACTTATTTGTTTTATAGCTGGGAGTTTGTACTTTTTAACCCCTTCACCCATTTCGTTCAATTCGCCACTCTTCCTCTGGTAACCACCAATCTGTTTTCTGGGATCCATGAGTTTGTTTGTTTGTTTGCTTTTTAGGTTCCACATATAAGTGAGGTCATACACTATTTGTCTTTCTCTTTCTAACTTAGCATAATTCCTTCCAAGTCCATCCATGTTGGTGCAAATGGCAAAATTCATTCTTTTTTATAAAGTTGAGTAATATTTCATTGTATATGTATATATCACATCTTCTTTATCCATTCATCTATTGTTGGACACTTAGGTTGCTTCCATATCTTAGCTATTGTAAATAATGCTACAGTGAATATGGGGGGTGCATATGTGTTTTCGAGTTAGCTTTTCTCTTTGATGTGGTCCCACTTGTTTATTTTTGCTTTTGTAGCCTTTGCTTTTGGTGTCAAATCCAAAAAAATTTATCCTTCAGATAAATACCCGGAAGGGGAATTGCTGGATCACATGGTAATTCTGTTTTTAATTTCTTGAGGAACCTCTATATTGTTTTTGTTTTCTATAGTGGTCACACTAATTTACATTACTACCAAGAGTGCACAAGGTTTCCCTTTTATCCGCATCGTTGCCAACACTTGTTTTTTCCTGTCTTTCTGATAATAGCCATTCTAACAGGTGTGAGGTGATATATCAGTGTGGTTTTGACTTGCATTTCCCTGATGATTAGTGATGTTGAGCACCTTTTCATGTACCTGTTGGCCATCTGTATGTATGTCTTCCTTGGAAAAATGTCTATTCAGATCCTCTGCCCATTGTTTAATCAGATTTTTTTTTTTTTGCTATTGAGTTGTATGAGTTCTTTACATATTGTGGATATTAACTGCTTATCAGGTATATAATTTGCAAATATTTTCTGCCATCCCATAGGCTGTCTTTTCATTTTACTGATGGTTACTCTTTGCTGTGCAGAAGCTTTTCACTTTGATGTGGTCCCACTTGTTTATTTTTGCTTTTGTAGCCTTTGCTTTTGGTGTCAAATCCAAAAAAATCATTGTCTCCTGTGTTTTCTTCTAGGATTTTTATGGTCTCAGGCCTAACATTCAAGTCTTTAATTCACCTTGAGTTAATTTTTGTGTATGGTACAATATAGTGGTCCAGTTTTACTCTTTTGCATGTGGCTGTCCAGTTTTCCCAACATCATTAATTGAAGAGACTGTCCTTTCCCCATTGTGTATTCTTGGCTGTTTTGTCATAAGTTAATTGACCCTAACCTATTTCTAATTTGTTTCTTTACATTAACCTTTACTTTAGAAAATAAATGTTTAATATTATCACTTAAGCAAAGAGGCATGTACAAGTATTATAGGATTTATAGTATAGTAGCAGCAAATAAATAGATAGATGACACAGAGAGAGAGACAGAGAAAGAGAGAGACAGAAGTTAAATTAACGATTCATGCTAAAGAATTTTACCAGCAGTTAAAAAGAATAGAGTAGAGCTACGTGCACTGACTTTGGTGTATTTAGAAGCACCCAGGTGATTCTAGTGCATGAGTAGAGCCCCGAACTACAGGTCTGTATCAACCACAGGCAAGAAACCTAATCCTTTTCTTGTTATCTTGTAATTGGATTGAAAATTATTGGATTTAATTTACCGTGGTAATTTGAAAAAACATACATCTAACTAGCATGTATTGAGCACCTACTATATACAAGAGATTGGGGACATAATATGGATAAGCATAATTCCTGCCCCAAGGAGCTCACCATCTGGCAAAATGAACGCATGAAATAAATGCCCCTGATACACGCAATCTATATGACACTTCATTCACGGAAGGCTGTTTTCTCTTCCTTCCCCAGCACTTCCTGCAAAGGAGATCGATATCTAAAGTAGGAATGGGGAAGCAAAATGAAACATGAGGATTTTCAAGGGTGTGAAATATAAAATCCCTTGCACTTACTGAAGTACATTCACTTGAATCAATCTTTTTTGTGTTTATGTTTAAAAGTACTAAATGAATGTAAGTTCAAATTTGTGCAGTTTATTTATACTACTATAAATTAATAATAAATTTAAATGGGGGGAAACTCACTTAGTTGTCCCATTAGCCTACTTCTTATTCTTTAGTCTGAAAAATGACACAAGAAGGCACATGCAATGGATCTAGTTGCCCAGACATAACCATTGCTACCATTTTGGGTATCACCTTCCATCTCCCCACTGCCATTTTTATATGTATATGTATATGTAGCTAATATACAGATATAAATACATGCATATTTAAAGGGAGTCATATTGTACCTTATTATACTGTGGTCTGATTTTTTTTTCACTTACCGTGCATCATTAATAGTGTCACTAAGCTTCCTTCTAATATACTTTTTAAAAATTGGAGTATAGTTGATTTACAATGTTGTATTAGTTTCTGCTGTACAGCAAAGTGAGTCCATTATACATACACATATATCCACCCTTTTTTAGATTCTATTCCCATATAGGTCATTACAGAGTATTGAATAGATTTGCCTGTGCTATACAGTAGGTCCTTATTAGTTATCTATTTTATATATAGTAGTGTGTATATATCAATCCCTTTTAGTGGTTATAAAGATTTCTTTTGAGTGGATACACCATATGCACCCTCAAATACTTGCTGCAAAAATGAGGGTCTCAAATTTGATAATTTTGGATGTTTGGATTGTTTATGTTTTTGGCTAATTGTAAATGAAACATTGTGAAGTGACCTTCACCTCTAAAGCAGTTTCATCTGGCATTTGCATCCCTTTTATAGACTTCAAAGCACCTTGTTATATGTTATTCGGTCTGACCCTCACAAAATCCTGTGAGATGGATTGGGCAGATATCTTTGTTGCTAAATTAGAGGTGAGAAAAGAAGGCTGAAAGAAATTGTGACTTGCACTGTAGCAGCTTTTCTGTTAAGTGTTAATGACCAGGATTAGACTCCCACTAAGAGGGACAGACTGGCAAATTCCAGCCAGAAATTCATTGATTGGCGGTAAAAACAATGCTAGAATTATAGGGATCAGGACGCTGTTCCTGTTTCTTTGAAAAAGAACAGACGGAACGTTCTGGCCTCTAAAAGCCTCCAACGGTATTTCCTTTATGGGTTTATCTGGTTAATAAGGATGATAATAGGACTAAATCCGCATTAACCGCCACGTTAAAAGCTCTTTACCAAAGCAGCTTTGAAAGTCCCACGTGTACACCACTGCCCCCTGCTGGAGACCTACCAAATGGCCTCAAGTTTTTCTCCTGCACCATTGAGGCAGGGAGGAGCTGAACTTGATTTAGCAACGAGACTGTGAGTTCGAGGGAGTGAGGTGGGGGGAGGAGAGCAAGGGAGCTGGAATCTGTCCCAAGTTCGCCTTTCAGCTGAAGGGAGAGCTGTGGCCTTGGAAGGGGTTGCTGCTGCTCTGGGTTGGGATCTGATCATCAGTAAATTTAAGAGCATCCTGGTGATTCTGATGTATCAGCAGAGCCTTGAGCTACGGGTCTACGTCAACCACAGACAAGAAACCTAGTCCCTTTTTCCTTGTCTGTTATATAAGTGGATTGAAAATTATTGGATCTAATTTACCTTGAAAATTCATATGTCTAACTGACTCAAATTCTGGCAGGGAAGAGCTGGACAGTACTTTTCACCTTAAAGTGATAAAGAGTATAAAGATAATAGAAAGTTGGCTGCTAGTGCTGTTTACTGAGCAATGTTTTTCACATCTATGGCTTTGACTGAGTAATCAGGGTGTGAAAGGATTGTGTTCCAAATCTCATTCTACCTCAGCATCCTGTGGGTCCTCTGGCTGGATGAGGGCCCTTCCACTGCAGCCCCGCGTGAGGGCAGCTCTCCGTGTAATAGGGAAGAACGAATCTAACTCCATATTGGGTCTGTTCCTTTTACTTTAACCTTTGTATTTGCTTGCTGTTGCTACAAGTTAATCACGAAAGAGATGTTGCCTATAAGCTTTAATTATACATAATGGCCCATCTCTGGGAACCCTGCCTCCCAGGTAATGAGCATTAAGCTGAAATACCTTTGTTTAGCTCACAGCAAACACCCTGACCAGATCCACCTGTGAGTGGCTGCAGGAAATAAGAAATTAACACATGCCCTCTGGAGGCTGACCAGAACCAGGACTTTACCTTCTCCCCTTTTAGTATAAAAGAGTCTGAATTCTAACTCGGAAAAGATGGTTCTTTGGGACACTAGTCCACCATCTTCTCGGTTAGCTGGCTTTCCGAATAAAGTCTCTATTTCTTGCCCCAGCAACTCGTCTCTCTCGATTTATTGGCCTGTTGTGTGGCAAGCAGTACCAGCTTGGACTTGGTAACATCTGGTGCCCCCTGGTGATAGATCATCAATGAAGTGCCGTGTATTCCTCTTTGGAACCAGAGCTGAGTGGACTAAGAAGGACCCTTGGAGGTCATCTTTTCTAACTTCTTTACAGGCGAGGAACTGAGACCCCGAGTGGTGACGTGGATTTCCCAGGCTCACACCACACTGTAACTGGATTAAGTGGGGTTTAGCTGGGGTGCATTGTTCATGGATGGGAGACAGCGACTCAGGCTTCTGAGGAACAAGGCTTGGAGATGAGAATCAGCTGATGATGGTGAGTTAGAACAGCTCCTGGGGGCCACACACAAGGACCCCAGGTGATGGTTGGTGGCACTCACTGAGCCTGACAATCTGGAAACTTTTTGAGCTATAGACTTACAAGTCCCTCAGGCTATTCTTCAAACTGAATTGATTATTTCCACCCTCACTTTTTCTTCCTCCATTATGTTTCCTCTCAGTAGATGGCACCACCTGCTATTGGACTGATCAAGCTGGAGAACTAGTCACGTCTCTGTCATCCAATCCATTACTGAGTCCATCTCTTGAATTTTGAAAAAATAACCAGTTTACTTATTTAGTTTCCACTTCCTACATCGGCTTCCGTGTCTTCCATATAGGGCTCTATACTTTACCACAATAAAAGAAATGTTTATCTTCAGTGTTTTAAAAGACTAAATGTAAAAACAGAAGAGCTAATACACAAATGTTGGCTGCACAATTTAATTAATTATAGCTGTATTGTACTCAGTGATACCCACCCACCCAGTAAGGGGTCCAGCCTTGCCAAGCTTTTCCTACCTGCCTAGTGCTTCACAAACTCTCATGGAGTCGTCAGAACAAACCCTGGATAAGTGTTACTCTGCCCATTTTACAGTTGGGAAAACAGACTGTTAAGCCTTGGCTCAAAGTTACCTACTTATATAACCCACGTTTCAAATCTAAGTCTAACTGGCTCCAAATGGAGCCCAAGTTAGCCATCGTGACCTCATGCAGAACTCAGATATTCTGCCACTTCTGTTACTTTGGAGCAGTAAGTGTAATCTTTACTCCTGAATATATTTTGGAAAAGTTCCTTTATCGTAAGAGGATCAATTTGACTTGGCTTTGCATAATTTAACAGGGGGAGAAGATCACTCTGAAGAAGGGTGGGTTGTGAGCAAGGTCATATCTACGTCTGCTTTCTCACTGGATTTGTTGAAACGTCATCCTCCGGCACTGACTCTGAGTTGAGTTTGCTAGTTTATGGGGTTTATTTTAGTGCGCAATGGCAGATTTATTAAACTTTGAATGCAGTTCTTTTTCAATGTATCAATAGTAATTCACCGATCTTTGAAGTTTGAACTTCGTTTGAGAGAGAAGTTCTTGAATTTCCTTCATGTGACCAGAAGAGGTCGCTCTTTCACTATGAATATTTTTACGGGCCAAGGCAAACTCAAGAATATTGCTCTGACCAAAAATTATCCTTTTATTCTCATTCTCTCTCTCTCTCTCTTTGTCTCTTCTTTCCTCCTTCCCTTCCTCCATCCACCCTTTTTTATCCCTCTCCCATTATTTTAATCAGTCAGCATCAGATGTGATCGCAGGAGAGTGATGTTTCTTCTCATCTCATTCCCTGAACCTCTTTCCTACTGAGTACAGCACCGCCTCGTGGCAAACTCCCCGAGTAAATGGACCAAATGGCAAAGATGTTTAACCTTCCCCTTTACTAGCTTTCATTTTTGTGTGTAAACAGTTGAACAGCCATGTGGTTGAGGTTCAGTGTTCCTTTTTTTCACCGTCCTGGCCCCAGAGAGGGCAACGGTGGGAGGTGTTTAGAAAAATCCATTGTCAAATCAGGGAAGCCTGAGATTCTGACATTTGATAGGTAAAACTCATTTTCTGCCTGGAGTTTAGCTTTCCAGAAGTTCTTTTGTTAAGCAATTCACAGGAAATTTAGGCTTTTTTTTTAAAAACTGATCACGAATAAATTATTTTAGAAAAAAATATTTCTTTTTTAGTTTTTTCACCCCGGTTTTTATCTTCTTTTCTCTTCCATATCTCCACCTGTGTTATTCAAGAGAGGTATCCACTTAAGGTTTCAGTTGGGAGTTTTAACAATCAAAATCAGATTTTATCAATTAGAAAAATTTGATTAAATATTAAAATAAAAAGAACTCTGGAGCACAAGAAATAAGGGAGCCAGTGTGTGTGTATATGTTGGGAGGTGGGAAAGGTGTGTCGCAAATACAGATGTCCTCTATTTTAAATTACCTTGACGTGAGGAAAATTAATCATTTAAGTGTGAGGTGACCTAGAGCTCCAAAGAAATGTTGCCTGTCTGCAGAGGTGCTGCATTCCCAACTTGGTTGGTGAGACCTTCAATGGACTTGGTCCTTGTGTCTTGGACTCCATAGTTTTTAAGGATCTGAAATGTCCTGGGGACGAGGGGTTAGGAGGGAGACAAGCTTCCCCTGTTGTAGTCAATATTATCCCTGCTTTTCCTTCCCACGCAGGCTGTTTAAACCAGCGAGAGGAGCCGGCCCACCAGATGGGTCTCAACCGAATTTTCCTTTGCTTGTGTGACCTTGAGCCAGTCTCTTACTCTGCCAGGTTTCAGCTGTCCCAGTCACAAATGTACATGTGGAATTATGTCATCTGCTAGATTTTTCAAATGCAATTTTGGGATTCCTACTGTCTTAATCTCTGAGGCACCATGATCTGACTCTGAATTACTATCTCAATTGTATTAGGGTTCTTCAGAGAAATGGAACTAATAGGAATTATATATATATATATAATATTATATAATTATAAATATATATATATTTCCTACACAATTATGGAAGGTGAGAAGTCACATAATATGTTGTTTTCAAGCTGGAGACCCGGTAAAGCTGGTGGCATAATTTGGTTCAAGTCAAAAGACCGGAGAACCAGGAGCACTGATGTCCGAGGGCAGGAGAAGACAGATGTCCAACTCAAGCAGAGAGGGTGAGTTTGCCCTTCCTTTGCCTTTTTGTTCTATTCAGGCCTTCAGAGGATTAGACTATGCCCACCTACACTGGGGAGGACCATCTTCTTTACTCAGTTCACCAATTCAAATCTCTTCTAGAAACACACTTGCACCCAGAAATAACGTTTTACCAGCTGTATCTGGACATCCCTTAGCCCAGTGAGATTGATATATAAAATTAACCATCACACCAAGCAACTGTCTCACATTACAGTAAAGAGATAACAATCAGTAATTACAATTTTTTTCTGTGAACACATAAAATAATTTACATTTATTTAGAACCTTTTATCCTGAAGTGCTCTATACATATTTCTTCATAATCTTATTGCAAACTATATATAGGACTCTCCCACCTGAAATAGGGCAGCAACAAAACTATTAAAATAAAAAATACAACTTCAAAAGATAGAGGAAAGAAGGGAATTGGTATTTTTTTTACTTGCTCCTATATGCTCTTATGCCTATAGGATTGGAGAATCCATGTTGACCAAATGGCCCTGTACAAAAGTGGAATTGAATCTGCTCTGAAGGAGACCAAGGTATGTGAATTACTTCAGATGAATCAAAGTACATTTACTCATCTGTGAAACACTTATTAAGGGAGAACATGAAAGAGAAGAAAGGCACAGTTCTTGCCCTTGAGAGCTTACTGGTTGAATGTACCATATTACATAAAATTCAAGAGCCCTAACACTTAAACCAACTAAAAAAAGGTAACTTTATATAAAAGCAATATAATATATACTTATTATAGCATATCTATCTAATATCTATCTGTCGATCACCTATCATCTATCTATCTATCTGTCTATCTATCTATGAGAAACATTTCATCATTCTTTCCTTGCTGTATCCCAAGGGATAACAGCACCAGGCCAGCAATGCCTAGAACCTACAGCTTCCCCAGGGTTGCTGCCCTGCCAGAAACAGGGACTTTGGAGAAAACCATAAACAAGCAAAGGTGGAGTGAGAAGTTATGGGTCCCAGGCCAGCAGTAATTACAATATCTGTGTTTATTTTTCTCTTAGTTCTGGAAACCCTTTTGCCAGTACTCTTAAGACTTTGGATAGGAGTGGGAAAAAGGAAGGTGAACCAATAAAATGAATGAACAAGAGCAGAACTTTGGAGCCCAACTTCCTGGATTTCAGTGCCAATTCTTCCATTTACGATCTAGGTGGGCAAGCTTTAAAAATTCTTTTTGTCATCATTTTCTCATCTCAATAAATCGGATGAAAAGAACACCCGCTTCGTGGGATTGTTGAGAAGAGTAAATTATTTAAATTTGTATGTTTGTATTTAATAAGTGATAGCTATCACCACAATAATGATTATTCTGGCCAACTTTTAACTATGCTTTTTAGGAGATCAGCTTCTTCCTTCCTACTTATCACCCATCAACAAAAGTGAGGGGTATTCTTTTCTGTGAAAAACACTGTCCTGGGCCCCGGTTCCTGCCCTCATAGTATTCACCATCAAGTTGAAAGGTAAGCTTAACATATTAGTAAATTCTAAACAAATAATCCAAGAGGAGGCTGCTGCAGGAATGTGTTTCAGAGGTCAGAGGTCACACTTTTGGGTCTCCCATGGTGGCTGTTTTGCTGATACCCCTTCAGAGAGCAAGAACAGTCATGGCCGGGGTGAAGAAGAGCTTGGGTATTATAGGCTGAAAACCACGCAACAAGACGGAAAAGGTAATTATACATGTAGAGTATATTGTATATGATTATAATACATGTATTATACTACATAATATATATTATATGTATCTGATGTAGGATTATTATGTGTGATTTACAAATAAATAAGAGAAAAACTCAAAAAATGGACATTTCAAATTGGTGATTCACAAAATGTGATAACTAAATGTCTAGTCAACATGAAGGATGTTCAACCTCATTAGGAATGAGGGATACACAAATTAATTCCACAGTGAGATAATATTTTGCACCATCAGTTGAGCAGAAAATAAAGACAGATAATACCACGTGTGGACAAGGATCTGGAAAATGGGAGTTACCAGTCATGACCGGTAGGATTGTGTCACTAGTAGCCTGAGAGAGAAATTTGTCACTCTTTAGCAAGTTTAAAGATTCTGTACTCCTCAACTCAGTCATTCCACTTCTAAGCATGGATGATATTTGACATACTTAACATCCCAGAGGGCAAGGCACCCACCAATAAGGATCTGCACCTTCTCCAATCAGAATGGAGGCTTCCTGTACCCAGTGGGTGTATGTTTCTTGCTAAAAACATGCTAAATATCAGCCCTGCTTCTGGGAATATTCCCTAGAAACTTTACACAATGGATACATGGAAAGATAAGTGTATAAGAATGTTTACTGCAACATCATTTGTAAAAAAAAAAAGTAATAAAGCAATCTAACTGTCCAGAAATGAGTGAATAAATACATATTTGTCTATTATCCAATAGACTACAGCAGTGAAAAGTGGATAAATCTCAGAAACCTAAAGTTTAGGGAAATAACAATGGCAATGCTGTAAATAGAGTTTGAAAACAAAGCAATACTATATTTACATGTAATAACAGTTGAAAGCATGCATGGGAATGACCATCACCGTTCAGAATATTGGTTATTTCTGGGGAAGGAGAGAAAGGAGGGAGAGGGTGAGGGGGCTTCAACCTGATGACTTGTCTCTTAAAAAAAGATGAGGAACAAGCATGGAAGATGGTTAGGATTTGATCAACCCGGTGATTGGTCCCCAGATATTCAGTGTGCCATTCTATTCTGTGTGATGGAAATATTTTACAGTGCAAATTTAAAAAATCTACATAAACAAGATTATGAGCTGCAGATCAGTTTTCAGTGGTCTCTGGGCAAGTGGCTTCTGCAATGCTGAGTTCTTTCTTGCTTTCCACCAGTGCCCTTTAGGAAAGATCCTTCCCCTTCCACCCTTACTCCCACCTGCCCCTCAGCTCAGAGCCCCTTTCCCTTTGCCGGTTTCACCCCTAGGATGAGGCTGAAATGCCATTTTGCGGCTCTTCAATCTCTAAGTGTGCTTCTGTGGCCTCCTGTGCCACTCAGAGAGCCCTGTTATCCAATGGCGCTGTACTTGAACTTGGGACATCATTACAGACGGCTCCAGAACATTGGTTATCACAACATTCTTCATTAACTTGAAAACGTCAACCTCTCCTCCTCAGCCAGGCTTCACAAACCTGCCTGGAAAGCAAATGGTGTTCTTTCTTGGCATCTTACCTAGGAGGGTCTGCAGTGCCCGTGGGCTGACCTCCATCTGATGGATGTTACCCATGTAAGATTTATGACTCCACTTGAAAGCCTGAGGCTTTGGAGGAAGCGACTGAACACAGGTGCTTCAATTAAAAAGGCAAGTACATCTGACAAGGCACATGCAAAAGCTCTAAGCATGTTGCTGAAACACACTAATTTCTTCCAGAGATAACCCTTTTCATGCTGCTTTCTGGTGTAACATTTAATGTATTCTGTCCTTTCCTTTGAATTGGGTTAGATTTAACAGTGCTCCCAACCAAACAGAAAGGACCGACTGGAGTTCATTTCTTGAAGGATCATAATTTAGAGATTCTGGCTTTGGGGCGATTGGAAATGGATACAAATCGATCACTGAGTTTCTGACTGGAGGAAGCAAATGTGAAGAAGGGATATTTATATTTGGGAACTCTCTTGACCCTTTCCCCAGTTCCTGGGGTGAGGTGAGGGAGCTGGGTGTGTGTTTGGGGCACCACGGTCTAGCAGATTGAACATGGGCTCTGCAGTTAGACCTGGTTTTGAACCTGGTGGTGTGGCTTTGGGTAATTCATTTTACCTTATCTAAGGGCTTGGATTCCCTCAATTACAAAGTGAGGGAGGGGTGCCTGCCATTAAGAAGCTGAGTCAGCATTAAATAAGATGACGGCTAGATGGCGGCCCGTGCAGTACGGGGTACCCGACTCATTCCTTCTTTTCGCCAACCCTCACCCATAGCTCGGACACTTCAAATCCCCGGGGTCCTGCAGTTGCTATTCCCTTCCTCACTCATGCAAATCTGCTCGTAGGAAGGTTTTAACTGGGGGCAGGTGGGAGGAGGTAATGGCGGAGTGAGTCAGGGGGCTGCAGGGGAGTCTGTGTGGAGGGGGGGGGGAGGAGGCTGTGAGGGTCTTTCATGGTCATCACGAGTTACTGCCTGGTGTTACCCAGTTATCCAGTTTTTGCAAAAGTTAATCTCTAATTATGAAATCAAAAGCTCTCTTGATCCAGTTTCTGGGATGGTGGGAGTCGGGGACAGAGGGCTTTCCCAGCTCCGGAATCATACCCTAGCCTGTTTCCCTTGTCATCCACGCCTGTAGTCAACCGCATTAAAAAAGGAGAAGCCTACCCAGGCCTTTTTCCATCCACTTGGGAGCTAGCTGAGTAGAGGCAAAGCTTCACTGTTCTCCTATTGAGGCAAATGTCAGATTCACCAGTTGTGTTTTAATGGACTGAGTCCTGTTTTGGAACAAGAGCTGTTTGGTCTTTTGACTTTTCTGAGCCTCAGTTTCCTCATCTGTAACAAGGCAGGGTATCATTCTGTCCCAGCCTACTACTGGGGATATGGAATGAGAAAGTAGATGAAAAAACATTTATAAACAATAAAGTGCTATGTAATTCTCAAATGTCATTAATACCTGTGCCTGCAGCCTTTAAAGATGCTGCCTCCGGGGAAGAGGAATGTGAATTGGCCACTGTTTCCAGTAGGACATGAGGCAATGTCCTTACTTAGTTAACCTCATGTTCAGTACATTCTGCTCTCTTTCATGTCAACAAATCAATTATTTTGTACAGCATTTCCCTGAAGGCCAGAAGAAGGGTTTAGAGATGCTGATAGGAGTCCAATTTAATCACTGACTTCGAGCCAGAAAGATGGGATAACTCAATGCCTTAATAGTCAGAACTGGGGTGAAGTCATAGAAAACTGTACCACAAGTAAAATGAAGGTTTTGATTTGTTCTCTCACTTTTTCTTGGTCTAATTTTAAAACCACAAAATGATAGGCATTATTAGTCAAATGAATATTGGCTTTCAGAGTGTTCTCATGAAAACTTATCAGTTATCATTTATGTTCTTGGGGTCCAGGGTGTTTTGAGACCAGAATTTGTTAGTTGTAAGTGAAAGAAAGTTAATCAACTCAAACTAATGAAAAAAGGACATGTTTACCTCACTTAACTGGAAAGCTCAAGGGTAGATAAGCTGGATTCAGGGGCTGCAAAGTTGTCTCAGGGCTTGACCTAGTTCTCTCTCATCCCAGCTCATCTCTTTTCTGTGCTGGTTGATCTCAGCCCCATGTCCCTCTGTGGTCCCAAGATGGCTCTCAGGATCCTCATCCAATCACCCATTGCACTGAAAGACAGACAATTGCCTTGTACTATTCCTTATAGGCAGACAATGAGAAGCCATGTATGATAACCTCATCAGTGTCTCCAGGGAAACTTAGGTCCCTGTAAGGACGCAAAGCTCATAAATCTGCTGCATGTAGAGTTGCATGTTTCATTTATAGTAAATTTAATTTTCTCCCATCTCTGGCTGGTCACCATTTCCTGAGAACTGCTCATTTCACCGAATGAAAGGTAATTCACAGCTCACGTGTTTACACCAGGGGATGTAAGGCCACATTGCTGGGGAGCAGGTCACGTGCATTTTATTTTCATCCAGCCACTTAGTGCTTGGCCCACCTGCACTGACTTTGGCATCATCACCCTCGCTGCTTCTCCCAGCTCCCAGGGGTTCTGCGGTAATTAGCAAGAGCACCTGGAAAGCTCTAGGCACTCCTTAAAAATTGAAGTGCCAAGTGAAGTTACTCTGCGACTAGAAAGGAAGGTGGATAACGAGGCAGGGCTGATCCTGATCTCTCACGCACCCTCCATCACTGGGAATCAGCCCCTTCGTCACAGTGGATGGAAAGCCTCACACTTGTCTGCAGCGTTTGGGTGAGTGGGGTCCCATGCTGAGAGCTTTGCATGGTCCTGTGTGTGCACAGACAGCTCAGATGGGTGAACGAGGAATTAGGTTCCCTTCAGTAGCACCGTCTGTGCTGTGCTCCCTGAAGAAACTCAGGGCCGTGGTTCACTTTTCCCACCATCTTGTTGCCTAAGTTCAAGTTATCAAACCCGCCAGTGCCCCTTCCACATGGACTACAGAAGTCTCATAATCTGTCTCTCTGTTGTCTCCGCCTCCCTTCTCATTACCATTGCAGGATTATCTTGTGGAAACGTGTACATATGTCATTCCTCAGCGGATAACCCTCTCCCTGCTCGCCTCAAAGCTACCAGATAACAGCCCAGCTCTACAGCCTGGCTCTGAACACCCTCCTGGGTCTGGGAGTTACCTACCTCTTAAAAAAATCTTTTTCTTTTCTCCTTAATGATCCCTCTACTCTCCCATAGGATTCGGCTCTTTCTGCTACTTTGAATGCCCTTCACTAACTGTGTGTCAGCTTCCTTACTTGTGTAATAAGGTAACAATGATTATCTCCCCTGGACACAGTGGTAGATTAAATGGAATATTTTATAGAAAGAGGCTAGGATGGTGCCTGGTGCATTCATGGGATATCAGAATGCTGGTTGTTATTATTATAATCTCTCCTTCATGGCTCAGCCTGAGAACTGTTTCTTTTCTGATGCCGTTCCTAGTCCTTGGTCTTGAGGGATTTTTCCTTCCACTGAAATCCCAAAGTGCTCAAGTCTCCACATCATAATTTGGTATTATGTAAAAATTATCATGTATTTAGAGTTTGTATCAAGTCCGATTTTACATGTCTTTCTGATTTGCTAAGCTTCAGATTCCCTTGTGTTATATCTATATTTTTTCTTTTCAATATGTCTCAGACTACAACTTCCTCTGTGGTAAGGGCTCTCTGGGTAGCTGCCAGCTGGCCTCGAAGCCCCTGGCTCACCTCGGCCGTGGCTATGCAGTGTGGCTATTGTGACTGTCATCTTGGAAGCAAGAGCCAGGGCAGGTCCAGAGCTCAAGGGATGCAGAGACGGCCTGTGGCCAAGAAGGGACAAGATGGAGGTACAGCACAGTTTTCCTGGGGAAGAGTTGTCTTAAATAGTTTGCTGAGGCCCTGAATGCAGTCACTAAAGAGTTAGGCCAGGAAGGTTTGAGGTTCCAAGCCCCTACCCAAGTCTGTCCTGCAAAGGTGGCTCTAGAGACAGAGGGTCAGTGGTTTTGGATTTGGAGCTGGTCAAGACCAGACTCACAGGGCACTACTCTGTTCTGAGTCTACCACTTCAGAACTGAGATGAAGGGCCATAACTAGGGTGTGAGAACTGGCTCCCTAGTGGCTGCTCAGAGGGCCCAGGTCACACAACTTGGGTGAACTTGGACCAACAAGAGGCAGGAGACAGGAATGAGCCTGCAGATGAATTGTTCTCCTTCCCTCCCCCATTTGGTTCTTGGGTCCCAGTTTCCAGGCAGCATCTGGAGACAGTCCATGCGAGTGGGCAGAATGTACTTTATGGGTAAGGGTCCACCTTCTATTTGCTATGTTTTCTACTCTACTATCCTTTCCCCCTCACTCTGGCTTCCAATGCATTGCACTCCCCAAGTAAACAGGCTGCAAATTTTGCCCGTTTGTTTCCTAGGGCACCCTGCCAAGAAAACGTTACTCTATTATCTTTCTCTTCTCTCCTAGCCTCTCCTCTCCTCTGTTCTTCTTGCCTCCTTTGTTCTCCTCTATCCCTTTATTTTGTTTCAAACAAGATCATAGAGAGTAGTTTTTCTGGGGAGGAGTCCCAATGCTTCTTCATCTTTGGGGCTAATGCCCTAAGGAATCATGGAGGCAGTAGCTTTCTGAGTGGGATTCAGGATGCTGATCTTAATAAAATAAACGTGGGTGCACTCAATTTTAAGTAATCCCTTGTATGTACATTCATTCATATTCATATTTGCCCAAAAGATTAAATGGGAGAGTCATTATTTTCTTTACAAAAGAGTTCACATAAACTTCTATCACATATAGATAATGATTTGATTCATCACTTTCAGGTGGCAATGAACTTTGCAGTTGTAATCCTAGTGTAAGAGGCCATGAGGAGGCTGGCCATTGCTGAGAGCTGCTGCTCTGAAGTGAAGACAGATCCACTCTTCCTATTCTTCCCTGGAAGTTGGGGGTAGTGCTGCCATTCCTTTGCTCTCTCATGCCTCTAGAGTGGGGGAAATGCTAAATACTCTATCTAAAAACCCTCCATCTCAGCACTGGGGTCCTTCACAAATGTCTGACGTGGCTACGTAGCCACTCGTGTGTGTGTGTGTGTGTGTGTGTGTGTGTGTATGTGGGGGGGTGAGGCTGGTAAGTGGAATAATGGTCTCCCGAAATATCTACGTCTGAATCCCTGAAACCTGTGACTAGGTAACCTTACATGGCATGAGGGGCTTTGTAGATGTGATTACGTTGAGGACCCTGTGATGGGAAGATTATCTCGGATTACTCAGGTGGCCCCTAAGTGCAATCACAAACGTCCTCATGAGAGGGAAGCAGGACTATCAGAGAGGTTTGATGATGCTTTTCTGCGGGCTTTGAAGATGGAGGAAGGGCCCATGAGTCAACAAATGCAGGCCTTACCTTTCTAGGAGCTGGGAAAGGCAAGGAAACAGGGTTTCCCCCTGAGCCTCTGGAATGAACATGCCCAAGAGCTCCCTGTGTCTTATAAATATGGACAAAGACTAGAGGCAGGTCAAGATTGCACAGGACGCTTACTAGCTCCCCCGCAAACACGGGATTTTAAAAGCAATCCATTCACCTCATTTTTATTTCTCCAGCAAAACATCTCCCTCCTGTGCCATAATCAGCTCTGTGACCCAGCTGTGCCTCCGTGCTTTATTATGAGTTGGCCAAAAAGTTCGTTTGGGTTTTTCTGTAAGACGTTAAGGATCTTACATCCTTGGACCTTACCAGGGTCTAAATGGGAGGAGAGGAGACTTGGGCTCCCTGTAGAGGTCAGAGTGTGTATGGCCAGCCATGCTAAGTGCCTCAAGAGACTCCTGGAATTTCAGAGGATGAATGGACCCCAGCGGGGGGATGTATCAGGAGGTCGGTGGGTCACAGAACCTTTCATAGAGGAAGGGAATGACCTGTGCTCAAAGGATGGAAAACTATAACTGAGCAGAGAGGGGGATGTGTGTGCTCACAGGCAGAAACGTGAGAATCTGTAGTGTTTCGGGTCCTGATCCTAAGCTATTTTGACCTGACTCTGCAAATGCAATTCTTCTTGTCTGATTTGAGTCTTTCTAAAAATATGACTATTTATAGGATAGTTCTAGAGCTGAAGTACTTAAGATGGAGTAAAAAAATGATTATGCTGAGAAATCGGGGAAGCTTAGGACATGGATATGCTCTTAATCCTTTTTAATTGGAAGCCCCTGAAGAAATACAGCTGGCCCTTTATTCACCTGCAGATTAAATGGACAGATATTAATTGAATAATGAAACATCTGGGGAAAAATGTGGCCTCATTTGTATTCATGAGTTGATAAGGCAATTGCAAAAGAACATTCTGGAATGTAAGATATCTTTTAACAAATAAAAACCAACTATTTGGAAAAAAAAAAACAAACCTGCAAGGTGGTGAGGATTGCGGTAGTTTACTATGATTTCACTATTAGCGAGCAAAGACAAAACACAGCAGCAGGAGGTAATGCAGATGGACTCAGGTCTCAGGAATTTACTCTCTGCAGTAACACCTGCTCCTAGTAGTGAGAGGGTAGATGATGTATGTATTTTTAATATTAGATTTTTCTTTTTAAAAATTTGAATTAAACCCCAATAAATCTGAGTGTGGAAGTGACTGAGTATAAATATTGTACCTAAGACCATGACTGAGTCATGGTCTTAGGTACAATATTCAGTAACTGGTTAATTAAGAATCTACACAGAGAGATTCCCTAAGTGCGGGATTTCATAAACCATGGAGATATTCTGGGGCAGAGGTCCTGGACGACACTGTTCAGATGACAGAACAGTAATTTTTTTTAAACTATTTTTTAAAAAATTAATTAATTAATTAATTAATTAGGCTGGGTCAGGTCTTAATTGCAGTATGTGAGATCTTCACCGAGGCATGTGGGATCTTACGTTGTGGTGCACGGGCTCTTCATTGCGGCATGGGCTTCTCTCTAGTTGTGGCACACAGGCTCCAGGGTGCGTGGGCTCTGTAGTTTGTGACACCTGGGCTGTCTCATTGAGGTGCGTGAGCTCAGTAGCTGTGGCGCACAGACTTAGTTGCCCCGTGGCATGTGGGATCTTAATTCCCCGAGCAGGGATGGAACCCGTGTCCCCTGCATTGGTAGGTGGATTCATTTTTATTTATTTATTATTATTTTTTAACATCTTTATTGGAGTATAATTGCTTTACAATGGTGTGTTAGTTTTGGTAGGTGGATTCTTTACCACTGGACCACCAGGGAAGTCCCAGTAATTGTTATAGATTGTGCTAGAACAGAATTTTATAGAACAATCTACTGTAGATATTTTACTTTATTTTACTTAGTGTACGTGTGATCCCACTGTTAGAATCTCACTTTTCTGTGTCTGCAACATTTTCTAGTTTTCTTGGGTTTCCTACTGAATTAAAATCTCTTCTAGTAGATGATACAATTTGAGATATTGTGAGTCATGACCATTTTAGATGGGATTAGCTGATGATGGCAAATTGATAAAGGAAGAGCACATCCTGCAAACACATGTGAAAGGAGTCACAGGCATCCAGGAGAGAAGGACCTGTGGAACCCAGTGTTAGCAGTGACATGAGAAATGTGTGACTGTGCCCCCGCATAATATGTCAAGGCTTGGACGTATTATGGTTTATCATTCCAGGGACTTAGGTTGCTGGCGAGAGAAACTCATTGTACCTAATAAAGGGGAAATAGAGAAATGTATCGAAAGGATATGAGATGCCCATAGAACTGAAGGAAAGTATGAATAAATAAGCCATAAGCAGGACAAGAACCTGGAGAGAGTTGGAGAAATGATGGGTAGTGTCTGTGGGCCATCTTTGGGATGAATCCAGTTGTTTTCCAGTTGTTTTCTCTCTTTGAATCTCTCTGCACAAAATCTGAATCTTGCGTAGGAATGGGGAAAACCTGGCCTTGGTTTATCTCCCCTTGGTCAGAGGAGGGAAGGGCACCTTGAATGATAAACAGCTTTTTCAAAACCATCAGCCCTAGATGATTTCTATCCCGAGGGAGGAGGAAAGGCAAGGAATTGTTCCCCAAATCAGTGAGATGAGTTTTGGGTTGCCAGCAATGACAGCTATCATCTCCAGACAGCTAGAAGTTCTCTAATGTTTCAAATGGGAGGACAGTTTTGTCTATTCGCTTTCAAATTTGTCAAGGCTTAAACATGAGGGTGCTTATAAACTGGGTAATAAACACTAGAGCAAAGGGACGATCAGAAGAGGCTGCGATGACTCTGACTCATGACTTTATTTTCATTCTGAAGCACAAAAAGGTAAATGACATCTTGTATAACAAGGTCCGAGTTTCTAAGAGAAGTCTGTACACAGAGTTAATGTATTATTGAGAAAAGCCTGGACTTTTGAGGTGGAAGGATTTATCAAGTTGAGCTTGTTTATTAGTTTTTTTGGGGGGGGGAGGGGTGACTTCTTTCCTTTAAAATATGAAATTAGGAAATTAGGAATAGGAAATAATATTTCACAGGGATTTTGTAAGATGTGTGAAGCTCTTGGTATATATTAAGCCCTTAATAAATGTTAGCTTCCGTCTCTGTGTGTTTGTGTGTATGTTTCTCTTTTTATATGAATCATGTGTACTAATGTAGTTTTCCTTTCCCTGTAATGAGCTGAAAAGCAATTCTCTTCCATTTTATTTTCCTGCTTTGGAGCTGATGTTGGTAAGTGGTGCGAATAGCAGACTAGGCTGTGTCTATCCCAAGGTCTGTATTACAAAGATACAATCATTTTCCCCTTAACTGTAGATGAAGCTATTTATATACCTGGTTGTCTTAAACATCTCAGATAGCAATCGTCAGCTATTGTTTAAAGGCAAAACGAAATCCTCTGTGGATTTGAATCATACCTAGAAGCAAAATCATCTAGTTATGAGTGCTTGGTTGGGCAAAGTAAAAGAAATGTATTAGAACACCTAAATTGCACTGAATTGTAGTTGTGTCATTCATTGCAATTTAAGTATTCTAAAAGGTTTCTTTTTATTTGTTCAACCAATTCCTCATATTGAAATGCCTTGATGGGGTGAGTCTTACAAATATTTAAATGAGGCTGAAAGTAGAAATTGGCATAGAAATAAACAAGAAGCTGTTTAGGGAGGCATCTAGGGGGTGAAGGAAATAATTTTGGAACATGTAGGAGGAGGAACAAGTCATCTTGGAAAATACAGTAAACAAAATTTACCCATTGGCCCCAACCCATGGGAGAAATTAACCCAGGGAACCCAGAACATGGAGAATGGCCTTCAACATCAGAATAGAATTTGAAATCCAGCCTTGCCTCTTCCTGGTAGCTGATTGACTTTGGACACGTTTCTCAGACTCTCTGATTTTCATTGTTCTCATCTGTAAAATGAGGCTAAATAATAACTTCATCTGCAGGGTTATTGTGAGGATTAAATAAGAGGGTAAAGGACTTTGGAGTGATCAGAACATACAAAACATTCGATAAATGATGCCGTGTTACTAGTTTAATACATTGAATGATATGTGTTCTAAGATATAAAAATTTTCATTCATTAAGAATATACCTGAAAATGATGCCTTTGTTTATAATTGATAATCTTATTAATTTCCACATACTAATGCTGAACCTTGTATAGCATGAAAGAAAAAACATGGACTCTGGGGGCAGACAGATTTCAATCATCTCTTCTGCTTGGGAACTGAGAGGTTTGGCAAGTCACTATAGCTTGCTGAATCTCAGTGTATTTATCCACACAGTGGGGATAAAAAGCTTATCTCTTGGAGTTTTTGGAGGATTATGAAATAACCAATGAAAATTGTCTGAGTATATAGAGTATGCAATAAACACTAGTTCTTTTCCCCCGTGGTATTATTCTGAGCCTATCGTAATCCTATTATATCTCATAGTCACCTCAGAATATGGACAGCATATAGAATCTTACAAATGGTATATAATATAACAGAATCATAGAATATAAAATTTGAAAGTAAATCTGGTGAAAATGTAGTTTAAACACTGCTGATTGATGTGCTAATATCTTCTGAAGCATCCCTGGCTAAGTAAATTGCTAGTTAGTTTCTGTGATAACTAGACCCTCACTACCTTAGAATGGAGAGGCTTTTCCATTTGTAGGCGGCTTTAATTGTCAGAAAGTTCTCTGTATTGAACAGAAAGCTTCTCTTGGCAATTTTCCCTCGATAGCCAGAGTTCTAGATCATGAGGAGCTCCACATCACAGCCCTCTGTGTATTTCAAGTCTGCTCTCATAGAACAGCACCTGGCCTGTATTGAAGATTTCCTAAATGAATGAAGGAACGAATGAATGAGCAAATGAGACAAGAAATGAGAACTGTTTAACAGTATTAATGCTTCACTGTCTCTGCTGAGAATGTTAGCACATTTTCTTTTGCATTATATTGTATCATTCATGGTAAAATAAGGAAAGTAGAGTCATTATATGTTTTATAGAATAAGATTTATTATAGGAATAAGGCCTTACACAATTATGGAAGAAGCTGGAGAGGTTAAGGGTTTAAAAAGAGGAGTTGGAGGATTAGAGAAACATCATTAACCAGGCCTTCTGAAGCGCTAGCACAAGTGGACCAGTGCAAGGCTCACAAGGAATATGAGATGGCAGGGACGTTGCCTGGGAAGGGGGCCTGGTGGAGGAGTCTAAGGAAGGCTGTCACCTCTGCACCTGGCTGTCGGTCAGTGGGTCAGTGTATTAGTCAGGGTTCTCCAAAGAAACAGAATCAATGCAGGAGTAAATACACATATATATATATATTTGTATTTATTTATATATAGATTTATTACATATACGTATATAATATATACAATATTTACATACGTACATGTATGTATATGTATATATGTATATGTGTATATATAGAAAGGTTTATTATAAGGAATTGGCTCACCTGATTATGGAGACTGGGAAGTGTGTGCCAGCAGGCTTGTGACGCAGGAGAGCTGATAGTGCAGTCCCGGTCCTAAGACAGTCTGCTGGAGAATTGCCTCTTGCTGCAGAAGGCCAGTCTTTTTGTTCTGTTCAGGCCTTCAACTGTTTGGATGAGGCCCACCCACATTCTAGAAGGCAATCTGCTTTACCCAGTGTTCACTGATTTAAATGTTAATCACATCCAAAAAAAAACACCCTCTGGGGTGACACGTAACATTCACCATCGCAGTCATCAGGGCTGGCAGTTAAGAAGAGTTGGATACAGAGGAGGGAAGAGCAAGGATAGAAGCGGGAACCTGCCAGCACTTCTGCCTCTATCCTTTATTGCATCTAACTATGGTGATCTTCAAAGAATAATGGATACTGTTCACTTTGTCTTCCAAATCTTACATTTCCTGGGAGGGGATTCAAGGACTCTTAAAGCTGGTAGACAAGTTGACATAGTATAAAGGCAGCACATTCCACTCCTTATCAACTTGGCATCAATACACACCCTCTTAACCCGTATTTAACTTTCTAACATGATGCAACGATCCCTCAGACAACCTAAAACACGCTACCCCTATTTCCCCCAAAAGATACAAAGTCTCAGTGGTCACTTAATCCATCTCCAGGTGATGTTATTCCTTTTCAAGCTGCATCATGCTCTTCCTTTGATATCTTGTAACTTAAATACTGAGATAAAAGGCTAACCAACTATTGAAATGTCTGATGATAGATATTAGGGTGACGGGAGAGGGGGAAGAAAAGAAAGATAATTGGTTAATATATGCACAAATATTCATACCAAAGTAAGAAGAGCAATGCTCAAAATTACTGCAGTTCTTGTTTCTATAACTATTCAGGTGGGCCTACCTCGTTTTTACAGTTTCCTTCTTCCTCTGCCCATTCTGGCTGGTCATGGTTTTTGCCTGGCAGGATGACCCAAACTTTCTTTCGTTGTTACAGTTATTTAACAATAATACAGCCAGTTATAACTTCATGCTCATAAAGTTTTTTCCCCCAGCTGGTGCCATAACTGAGTTATCAAAAGGCCGTTCAATTGTTCTATCAGACCAGTGACTGATCAGGAGTGACTAGTGACTTCCATATACATGAGCTTGTTGTCACACTTTGTTGGATGTGATATAATTCCCAAGTTGATAACGAGGCTCTGTGGAATACTATGATAATTAATGAGGCATTCTCTGGGCCTATAAATATTGACTTTTGGCAGAAGCATTGTGGGCAGAAAAGGCAAATTCATATGTAGAGGAAGTATCTCTTTCAGTGAGAACAGAGCACTGCCCCTTCCATGATGCCTTTGGATGACTGGATGTTTCTCCCAGGGAATGATTCTGTATCAGAGATTCAGTGTTGGGCTCTGCTGCCGGCAGATTGAACAGTCAACAGTGACTGGGTCAGACCAGTGTTACTCACCCCGTGTATAATCTCCATCCCTGTCACCATGGCCATTTGGTTAAAGAGGCTTTTGGGCAAGGGCTGGGGTGTCTTGGAAAAGAGCCACATAGACATCTACAGAATAGGTCATCTTGTATCCCTGATTATCTTCCTCTGTTCAGGTGGCTCTTTAATGAACATTCACATAAAATCCAAACATCTTCACACTGGGCCCATCCAGAGAGCTCAATCCATATACCTCTTCCCAAGACCTATTTTATCATTACTTTTTTTTTCCTAATCATGTGTTCCTTCTAAGTCTTTCTCCATAAGCTTACTGCCCGTGAGTCAATGTAGATCTCTATGTCTGGCCATCTGTACTTGCTTGAAATTCTGTCTACTGGGAGGATTTTACTTCACTGTTGCCCTTTAGGGCCACTCCAGAGTGGAGCTGTGGCGCTGCCGTTGTCTATTTTGGGGTAATGCCAGCATATCCTGCAGAACCATCTATAAATCAGGCCTAAAAGTTTTCTTCCTCAACTGATTATTAGGAACTCCCCATGAGACCATATCTATCACTACATAGCTAACCACTTGCTAAGCTTGGTGGCTTCAAATAACAACCATTTTATTTGCTTGCTGTTCTGAGAGTCAGGAATTTAGAAAGGACACAGTGGGGACAGCTCACCTCTCTCCATGTGATGTCTGCTGGAGCTGGACCATTCCAGATGGCTTCTTCACTCACTGGTCTGGTGGCTCAGCTTGGCTGGCTTGACTCTGGTCATATATCTGGGGCCTCAGTTCTCACTGTCAACTAGACTTCTGGGCTCTTCTCCATGGCCTCCCTCTCTCTTTGTGTCATCTCTGGATCATCTTCCAGTAGGATAGCTGTATTTCTTACATGAATTCTCAGGACTTCTAATAGCAAAAAAGCAGAGGTTCTAGGCCTTCTTAAAGCTTAGACCCAGAACTGGCATAGTGTCGCCACCACTGTATTCTAGTGCTTATTAAGCAAGTTGGGCCTAGCATAGATTCAAGGGGCAAGCACTGCACAAGGGCATGAATATTGGAAGGCATACATCTTTGGGAACTTCTGTATCTGACTAGTATATAGACCACCAAAATGTTTTAAAAGAATATTTTGTTGTTCATATAAAACCCTAATAAAATAAAACCCTAATAGCTCTGTAACTTATAATTTATAGACAGAGGCTATATATATATATATATATATATATATATATATATATATACACACACACACATATATATATATATATGTGTATGTGTATATATATATATATATATATACATATATATATGTATATATATATATATACAACATACATATATATAAACAATATTCAGGGCTTCTCCTAACATCAGGCTATAGAAATACACTGATATTGATAGCTCTCGAGTAAAAGATGAATTCATTCTCTTATGTCCTTGTTTGGATACCACAGGAGTGGTAAATAAAATGTCCCTAGCCAAAGTCAACTTATTTCTCCTCTGCTGGCCATTGGCTGTTATCAAACCATTGGAATAAACTAGTTTGGCACGTTTATTGGGCATTGTCGAATGCCCCAAATTACTAGATAACTTTTAAAAATATGATCCCGTGTGTTTTTTCTTCTTTTTACTCGTTTTGACAATGAAGTTCTTTTATCATTTAAACTAATCCACAAACTGTAGGCTGTCAGTAAAGGAGGGACCCAAAAGAACACAATGTGAACAAACAGTCAAATTCTTGGCTTTTAGTTCTAACACAGGCTTTAAAAATTATTGGTAGAGTCCATAGTCTGAAAGCCACAGCATTATAGGTTTGTAATGCCCAGACATCTGAATAGAGAAAAGTATGTGAGGCTTTAAAGTAGCCATTGCCTGGAAGACAGAGAACGTAGAGTTTATATCATAAACAATAGAAAAGGGGGAGATGTGAGATGACCAAGAGCAGTATTCCCTCCAAAAAGCATAAGTACATGGATAAGTACTTGGAAAATTGTTTGGCAGTTGCTTTCCCTTCCTAGCGTCACTGAGATATAATTGACATGTACCTTTGTATAAGTTTAAGATGTACAGTGTAATGATTTGATATGTCTATATTGCAAAATGATTACCATAATAATGTTAACACATCTATCACCTCACATAGTTACAATTTTTTTTGTGTGTGATAAGAACTTTTAAATCTACTCTCTTCGCAACTTTCAAATATACAGTGCTGTGTTGTTAACTATAGTCGCCATGCTGAACTTTACAAACCTAGAATTTATCTTCCACCACCTTCACTCATTTCCCCCCCACCACCCGGCAACCACCAGTCTCTTCTGTTTCTATGAGTTTGGTTTTTCTAGATTCCACATAAGAGTGAAATCATACATTATTTGTCTTCCTCTGTCTGAGTTATTTCACTTAGCATAATACCCTTGAAGTTCATCCATAGTGTCACAAATGGCAAGATTTCCTTCTTTTATTATGGCTGAGTCATATTCCATTGTATATCAAATTTTCTTCATTCATTCATCCAGTGATGGACACTTAGGTTGTTTCAATTGGCTATTGTAAATAATGCTGCAATAAAGTGAAGGTGCATTTATCTCTCTGAGATAGTGATTTCATTTCCTTTGGATATATACCCAGAAGAGGAAATGATGGATCATATGGTGTTTCTATAAAAAAAATTTTCTATTTTTCAGTTTTTTGAGGACCCTCCGTACTGTTTTCCGTAGTGGCCCATACCAGTTTACAATCCCACCAACAGTGCACAAGTGTTCTCTTTTCTCCACATCCTCCCCAGCACTTGTTATTTCTTATATTTTTGATAATAACAATTCTAATAGGTATGAGGTGATATCTCATTCTGGTTTTGATTTCCCTGATTAGTGTTGCTGAGTACCATTTCATATACCTGTTGGCCATTTGAATATTTTCTTTGGAAAAATGTCTGTCCAAGTCCTTTGCCCATTTTCTAATTGGATTATTTATTTTTCTGCTATTGAGTTGTATGTATTTCTGACATATTTTGGATATTAACATCTTATCAAATGTGTGGTTTGTATATTTTCTCCCATTCTGTAGGTTGCCTCTTCATTTTTTGATTGTTTCTTTTGCTATGTAGAAGCTTTTTAGTTTGATGTAGTCCTACTTGCTTATTTTTGCTTTTGTTGCTTGTACTCTGAATGTCATAACCATAAAAATCATCGCCAAGACTGATGTCAAGAAGCTTTTTTTCTAGGAGTTTTATGATTTCAGGTCTTACATTTAAGTATTTAATCCATTTCAGGTTAATTTTTAATTAAAAATTTTTGAGTTAATTTGGCAGTTTCTAATTAAGTGATGCATACATCTACCCCATGATCCAGCAATTTTACGGGTGGATATTTCCCCAGGAGAAATGAAAATATATGTCCAAAAAAGACTTGTATGTGAAAGTTCATAGCAGCTTTATTCGTAATAACAACAACAACAAAAAACCCACCCTGAAAATAACCCAAATGTTCATTCGGTAGCTGGATTAACAAATGGCACAATGTTCATAAAATACAATAAAATGGAACAAACTACTGACACACAAAACAACATGAATGAATCTCAAAAACATGATGCTGAGTAAATGAAGCCAGACCCCAAAGAGTATGTACTGCATGATTTCAGTTCCATGAAATTCTAGAACACACAAAACTAATCTTTGATGATAGAAATCATGAGTGCCTGCCTGGGGGTGGGGATTGACTGGGAAGGGCATAAGAATTTCTGGGTGATAGAATATTCTATTTGTTGACAAGTATACACGTTACACAGGTGTATGCATTTGTTAAAACTAATCAAACTGTACACACTCTATGTTGTACTATATGTAAATTATATTTCAATAAAAGGAGTAGATAAAAGTTCACCCAGCTGGTGTGAAGAGGAGATTCAGAGAGAAAGTATATATGATTTGGATGCTGGTAGGTGTTGGAGATGCCTCTCTCCAGCCTTATTCACTGTATTTTCTTTCTCATATCCCAAGAATGTCCAACGTGGCATCTGAGCTAGCCAGCTGTGGTGCCAGGGGATGAGCTGAGAGAGCCCCAGAGTTTAGAGCTCCCTGTGTGTGTGGAGCAGGAAAAAGCCACTGAGAGTTGCCTAATGCCTTTTTTTGTCTGCCCCCTGGCTCTACCCAAGGTGGGCAGGGGCATTCTAGGACAGAACTAATGGACCTAGAGACTTGGAGTTGGGTCGGAGGAAGTCAGCTGTGGATGCTGTCTGTAGTTGCCTCTTCCAACTGACACAGGCACAATGTAAACCACCCACTATTCTAAACCACTGCCAGGGAGAAAGGGGCTGAGGAAAACGGCTTGTGATGACAGACTTTAAATCTTAAATTGCTACATTTAAAAATGGCAGTGATGGAGTTTACTTTGAGTGGCAAGATTAGGTGTTTCAACTGCCAAAGAGAAATGAGCTCTCAAGAGCCCAGATGATTCAGTTAAAGAGAAATGAGTGAAATCATGTTTCTGCTTATCTGAGTGGTTTACTCATTACACTTGGGTAAAGACTGCTCATACCTGGTCCACTGTAGATGCTCAGGGTTATTTATTTATTTAATTTTATTTTATTCATTTTTTTGTGTTTTTTTTTAATGTCTTATGGATTTTCATATTTTGTAAACTTGAAGATTTAAGGTGATCTTAGTTATTTAAGTTTGTCCCAGGGATTTAAAATATATTTATTTAATTAATTAATTTGGTTGCACCAGGTCTTAGTTGCAGAAGGCGGGCTCCTTAGTTGTGGCATGTGGGCTCATTTGTTGTGGCATGTGAACTCTTAGTTGCAGCACGCATGTGGGATCTAGTTCCCTGACTGGGGATCGAACCCAGGCCCCCTGCATTGGGAGCACAGTGTCTTATCCACTGTGCCACCAGGGAAGTCCCTCAGGGTTATTTAAAAGACTCTTTCTCTCTCTTTCCATCTGCCAAATAACCTTCAACAACTTAAGGCTATAAATGTAAAAGTAAGTCCTGTACCACCTACCAGTGGTAATGTGGGCTCAATTGAAGTATCAGGGAAGAACTCCAGACATCAAATTTATAGGTTTCCAAAGATTAAAATGAAGTGATATTTAGAAATATGAAATTACCTGTGGAAAGTAATTCCTGTACTTGTAGACTGAAAGATGATTTTTTCCATTAATTTCAGGATGAATGGCATCTGGAAAAAACACTGATAGAAATTTAAAAATTACTTTGTTAGTAACCTTTTATAAGTTTTTAAGAAAGTGGACTTGAACATATTTTATTTGATTTTCTGATAATTTCAGTAATTTGAATCAATGAACAATTTCATTAGGTAATGTTTAACGAATTTCCAACACCAAAGTCCTCACTTATGAAAAAACCACCTCTTTATGCAGGGTATAGTAAAGCCCCAGCTAGGTGATCTATATTTAACAGGTAAAATTATTCATAGTATGATAGTTAATGACATAGAAATAGAGAAATTTTACCCACCAAGCTAGAGTCTTCTATTTTTATTGTTTTTTTCAGCCTAATTCATTCATTCCTGAGTTTCTTCTACGAAATCCATTATTATTTTTCTAAATGGGACTAGTTTACTCTCTCCTGACAGCTCCTTATGGATGTTTAAGTCACCTTTCAGGAAGAATGAAGTAAACTGTGGCATTTTAAGCACTAGAAGGACATACATTTTCCAGAAAGTGGACAAAGCTGTATGGTCAAGGAACACCTAGGCACTGACTCTGTTCTAACTCCCAAGGAAGATAAAGCTTTGCTGCATTGAGCTGGGTTCAAGAACCAGGAGAGCTTGATGTTTGTAAATATTTCATTAAATGGAAGCGTTCAGATCCTTTAATGTAAGTGCTTTTGGAATGATGACGTAAGCCCTGAGTACAGAAGGGCAGTGGCCTGGCAGTTTTCCAGATTCACCAAGACCTTACCTTGAGCAAAAAAGGTCAATGGTGGCTACAAGCCCTGCATTAGTTACTTTCAGGGTGAAGGGAGAACTTGTTGAAATATGTGGCATTTGTTCCAGCCCTGCATGGTCACTGTACTTTCAATAAGTTTGCATCCTTGATGAAGTAGAGTGAGAATTTAATCTCACTGTGAGGGGTAGTTTTGTGGTTATATAGCCCACCAGAAAATCCATAAAAACTCTGGAAAGATTGTATTCTTCCTTTGCAAAAAGAAGCATTTTTTTAAAAATTATTTATTTGTTTATTTATTTATTTATGGATGTGTTGGGTCTTCATTTCTGTGCGAGGGCTTTCTCTAGTTGTGGCAAGTGGGGGCCACTCTTCATCGCGGTGTGCGGGCCTCTCACTATCGCGGCCTCTCCTGTTGCGGAGCACAGGCTCCAGACGCGCAGGCTCAGTAATTGTGGCTCACGGGCCTAGTTGCTCCGCGGCATGTGGGATCTTCCCAGACCAGGGCTCGAACCCGTGTCCCCTGCATTGGCAGGCAGATGCTCAACCACTGCGCCACCAGGGAAGCCCAAGAAGCATTTTTCAGAGTAGGTAAGATCTAAGTTTTCAGGGGCTCAGGCTCAGCATAATCACCCAAGCATGTGAGGGTATTTCTGAAAGTAGCTTGCCATTGTTTCTTGGTTGGCTCAACTCCAGCTGAGCAGGGAGATTTTAGTGTTAGCAGTGCTCAAGTTAAACATGAAAAATCATTTTGAGATTTGAGAAAGAGGAGCTATTATAAATATTATTGTATGGACTAAGTTGTGTCCCCTGCCACACTGATATGTTGAAGCCCTAACCCCCAATGTAACTGTATTTGGAGATAGGGCCTTTAGGAGGTAATTAAGGCTAAGTGTGTCATAAGGATGGGATCCTAATTTTGATAGGATTAGTGTCCTTATAAGAAAGGAAGAGAGACCATAGCTCTGTCTCTTTTTCTCTGTGCCATGTGAGAACACAGCAAAAAGACGACCACCTACAAGCCAAGAGAAGAGGGCCTCCAAATGAAACCTACCTTGCCAGCACCTTGATCTTGGACTTCCCAACCTCCAAAATTGTGAGAAATGAATTTCTGTTGTTTAAACCACCCAGTCTATGATATTTTATTATGGCAGCCTGAGCAGACAAATACCATTACTGAGTAGCAACTTTAACATTTGTTGAGTCCCACAAACTATGTATGCTTGCTCCCTTGTTAAATTTATTTAATCAGCTGTTTTGCAATCACACGCAAACACACACACACACAGATGATACCAGTACTAACCTTTAGAAGTGGGCATAGTGGTAAAGCCACATCTCAGGTGAAGGGAGGGTCTGGGTGACATCAATGGGTTTTGCGGTCACTGGCCACCTTACCTGGATTCATCCTCTTGTTACATCTCACAGTGGAACCACACAGGTCTATACACACTACAAGTCCCCACCAAAGCAACCTATTTCCCTCTAGACCAAGATTTCTTTTTTAAAAAAAATTTTATTGACGTATAGTTGATTTACAAATGTTGTGTTAATTTCTGCTGTACAGCAAAGTGACCCAGTTATATATATATATACTTTTTCCATTATGGTTTATCAGAGGATATTGAATATTGTTCCCTGTGCTCTACAGCAGGACCTTGTTGTTTATCCATCCTATGTATAATAGTTTGCATCTGCTAACCACAAACTCCCAATCCATTCCTCCCCCGCCCCCCCATCCCCCTTGGCAACCACAAGTCTGTTCCCTATGTCTGTGAGTCTGATTCTTTTTCATAGACATGTTCATTTGTGTCGTATTTTAGATTCCACATATAAGTGATATTATATGGTATCTATCTTTCTCTTTCTAGCTTACTTCACTTAGTATGATAATCTCTAGGTCCATCCATGTTTCTGCAGATGGCATTATTTCATTCTTTTTAAAGGCTGAGTAATATTCCATTGTATATATATATATACACACCACAACTTCTTTATCCATTCATCTGTTGATGGACATTTAGGTTGTTTCCATGTCTTGGCTATTGTAAATAGTGCTGCTATGAACATAGGAGTGCATTTACCTTTTTTTATTATTATAAATTTATTTATTTATTTTTTTGGGCTGCATTGGGTCTTCATTGCTGCGTGCGGGCTTTCTCTAGTTGTGGCGAGCGGGGGCTACTCTTTGTTGTGGTGCATGGGCTTCTCATTGTGGTGGCTTCTCTTGTTGCAGAGCACGGGCTCTAGGCACGTGGGCTCTAGAGCACAGGCTCAGTAGTTGTGGTGCATGGGCTTAGCTGCTCCATGGCATGTGGGATCTTCCCAGACCAGAGCTCGGACCCATGTCCTGTGCATTGGCAGGCAGATTCTTAACCACTGTGCCCCCAGGGAAGTCCCGCATGTACCTTTTTGAATTATAGTTTTTTGGGGTATATGCCAGGAGTGGGATTGCTAGATCATATGGCAATTCTGTTTTTAGTTTTTTGAGGAAACTCCATACCAGTTTCCATAGTGGGTCCATCAATTTACATTTCCACTGACAGTGTAAGAGGGTTCTGCTTTCTCCATACCCTCTCCAGCATTTATTATTTGTAGACTTTTTAATGATGGCCATTCTGACTGATGTGACTTGGTACCTCACTGTAGTTTTCATTTGCATTTCTCTAATAATTAGTGATGATGAGCATTTTTTCATGTGCCTATTGGCCACCTGTTTGTCTTCTTTGGAGAAATATCTAAATATTTAGGTCTTCTGCTCATTTTTTGATTGGGCTGTTTGTTTCTTTGTTATTGAATTTTATGAGCTGTTTGTATATTTTGGAAATTAAGCCCATGGCAGTTGCATCATTTGCAAATATTTTCTCCCACTCCATAAGTTGTCTTTTCATTTTGTTTATAGTTTCCTTTGCTGTGCAAAAGCTTGTGAGTTTGATTAGGTCCCATTTGTTTATTTCTATTGCCTTAGGAGACAGACCTAAGAAAACATTGGTACAACTTATGTCAGAGAATATTTTGCCTATGTTCTCTTCTAGGAGTTTTATGGTGTGTTATATTTAAGTCTTTCAGCCATTTTGAGTTTATTTTTGTGTATGGTGTGAGGGTGTGTTCTAACTTCATTGATTCACATGTGGCTATCTAACTTTTCCAACACCGCTTGCTGAAGAGACTATCTTTTCCCCATGTATATTCTTCCCTCCTTTGTTGAAGGTTAATTGTCCATAGGTGTGTGGGTTTATTTCTGGGCTCTCTATTCTGTTCCATTGATCCATATGTCTGTGTTTGTGTCAGTACTATGCTGTTTTGATTACTGTAGCTTGATTGTATTGTCCGAAGTCTGGGAGGGTTATGCCTCCTGCTTTGTTCTTTTTCCTCAGGATTGCTTTGGCAATTCTGGGTCTTTTATGGGTTCATGTAATTTTAGGATTATTTGTTCTAGTTCTATGAAAAATGTCATGGGTAATTTGATAGGGATTGCATTAAATTTATAAATTGCTTTGGGTAGTATGGCCATTTTAACAATATTATTTCTTCTAATCTAAGAGCATGGGATATCTTTCCATTTCTTTGAATTGTCTTCAGTTTCCTTTATTAATGTTTTGTAGTTCTCAACATATAAGTCTTTCACTTCCTTGGTGAAGTTTATTCCTAAGTATTTTATTTTATTTGGATGCAATTTTTAAAAGGGATTTTTTGTTTACATTCCCTTTCTGATATTTCATTGTTAGTGTAAAGAAATGCAACCAATTTCTGTATGTTAATCTTATATCCTACTACCTTGCTGAATTTGTTTATCAGTTCTAGTAGATTTTAGGGAATCTTTAGGGTTTTCTATATATAATATCATGTCATCTGCATATAATGACAATTTTACCTCTTCCCTGACAATTTCAATACATTTTATTTCTTTTTCTTATCTGATTGCTGTAGCTAGGACTTCCAATACTATGTTGAAGAGAAGTGGTGAGAGTGGGCATCCTTGTTCCAGATTTTAGCGGGAAGTCTTTCAGCTTTTCACGGTTGAATATTATATTGGATATGGGTTCTATAAATAGCTTTTATTATGTTGAGATGTTCCCTCTGGACACACTTACAGGGTTTTTATTATGAATGGATGTTGAATTTTATCAGATTGATAAAATTGATGTGAATTTTATCAAATGTTTTTTCTGCATCAAGATGATCATGTGATTGTCTTTTCTTTTGTTGATGTGGTATATCAAATTGATTCTGTGTATGGTGAACAATCATTGAGACCCTGGGATGAATCCAACTTGGTGAGGTATATGATCTTTTTTTTCGTTTTCTTTATTGGAGTATAATAGCTTTACAATGGTGTGTTAGTTTCTGCTGTATAACAAAGTGAATCAGCTATACGTATACATATATCCCCATATCTCCTCCCTCTTGCGTCTCCCTCCCACCATCCCTATCCCTCCCCTCTAGGTGGTCACAAAGCAGGGAGCTGACCTCCCTGTACTATGCGGCTGCTTCCCACAGTTATCTATTTTACATTTGGTAGTATATATGTCAGTGCCACTCTCTCACTTCATCCCAACTTATGCTTCCCCTTCCCCATGTCCTCAAGTCCATTCTCGACGTATGCGTCTTTATTCCTGTCCTGCCCCTAGGTACTTCAGAACCATTTTTTATTTTTTTTAGATTCCATATATACTTGTTAGCATACAGTATTTGTTTTTCTCTTTCTGACTTACCTCACTCTGAATGACAGACTCTAGGTCCATCCATCTCACTACATATAACTGTATTTCATTTCTTTTTATGGCTGAGTAATATTCCATTGTATACATGTGTCACATCTTCTTTATCCATTCATCTGTTGATGGACACTTAGGTTGCTTCCATGTCCTGGCTATTGTAAATAATGCTCCAATGAACACTGTGGTACATGACTCTTTTTGAATTATGGTTTTCTCAGGGTATATGCCCAGTTGTGGGACTGCTGGTAGTTCTATTTTTAGTTTCTTAAGGAACTTGCATACTGTTCTTCATAATGGCTGTATCAATTTACATTCCCACCAACAGTGCAAGAGGGTTCCCTGTTCTCCACACCCTCTCCAGCAGTTACTGTTTGTAGATTTTTTGATGATGACCATTCTGACTGGTGTGAGGTGATACTGCATTAATAATAGGTGATATTGAGCATCTTTTCATGTGTTTCTTGGCGATCAGTGTATTTTCTTTGGAGAAATGTCTATTTAGGTCTTCTGCCCATTTTTGGATTGGGTTGTTTGTTGTTTTGATATTGAGCTGCATGAGCTGCTTGTATATTTTGGAGATTAATCCTTTGTCACTTGCTTCATTTGCAAATATTTTCTCCCATTTTGAGGGTTGTCTTTTCATCTTGTTTATGGTTTCCTTTGCTGTGCAAAAGCTTTTAAGTTTAATTAAGTCCCATTTGTTTATTTTTGTTTTTATTTCCATTACTCTAGGAGGTGGGTCAAAAAGGATCTTGCTGTGATTTATGTCATAGAGTGTTCTCCCTATGTTTTCCTCTAAGAGTTTTATAGTGTCTGGCCTTACCTTTAGGTCTTTAATCCATTTTGAGTTTATTTTTGTGTATGGTGTTAGGGAGTGTTCTAATTTCATTCTTTTACATGTAGCTGTCCAGTTTTCCCAGCACCACTTATTGAAGAGGCTGTCTTTTCTCCATTGTATATTCTTGCCTCCTTTATCAAAGATAAGGTGACCATATGTGCGTGGGTTTATCTCTGGGCTTTCTATCCTGTTCCATTGATCTATATTTCTGTATTTGTGCCAGTACCATACTGTCTTGATTACTGTAGCTTTGTAGTATAGTCTGAAGTCCAGGAGCCTGATTCCTGCAGCTCCGTTTTTCTTTCTCAAGATCGCTTTGGCTATTTGGGGTCTTTTGTGTTTCCATACAAATTGTGAAATTTTTTTTCTAGTTCTGTGAAAAATGCCATTGGTAGTTTGATAGGGATTGCATTGAATCTGTAGATTGCTTTGGGTAGTAGAGTCATTTTCACAATGTTGATTCTTCCAATCCAAGAACGTGGTATATCTCTCCATCTGTTTGTATCATCTTTAATTTCTTTCATCAGTGTCTTATAGTTTTCTGCATACAGGTCTTTTGTCTCCTTAGGTAGGTTTATTCCTAGGTATTTTATTCTTTTTGTTGCAGTGGTAAATGGGAGTGTTTCCTTAATTTCACTTTCAGATTTTTCATCATTAGTGTATAGGAATGCAAGAGATTTCTGTGCATTAATTTTGTATCCTGATACTTTTCCAAATTCATTGATTAGCTCTAGTAGTTTTCTGGTAGCATCTTTAGGATTCTCTATGTATAGGATCATGTCATCTGCAAACAGTGACAGCTTTACTTCTTCGTTTCCGATTTGGATTCCTTTTATTTCTTTTTCTTCTCTGATTGCTGTGGCCAAAACTTCCAAAACTATGTTGAATAATAGTGGTGAGAGTGGACAACCTTGTCTTGTTCCTGATCTTAGTGGAAATGGTTTCAGTGTTTCACCATTAAGAACAATGTTGGCTGTGGGTTTGTCATAGATGACCTTTATTATGTTGAGGTAAGTTCCCTCTCTGCCTACTTTCTGCAGGGTTTTTATCCTAAATGGGTGTTGAATTTTGTCAAAAGATTTTTCTGCATCTATTGAGATTATCACATGGTTTTTCTCCTTCAATTTGTTAATATGGTGTATCACATTTATTGATTTGCAAATATTGAAGAATCCTTGCATTCCTGGGATAAATCCCACTTGATCATGGTGTATGATCCTTTTAATGTGCTGTTGGATTCTGTTTGCTAGTATTTTGTTGAGGATTTTTGCATCTATATTCGTCAGTGATATTGGCCTATAGTTTTCTTTTTTTTTTGTGACATCTTTGTCTGGTTTTGGTATCAGGGTGATGTGGCCTCGTAGAATGAGTTTGGGAGTGTTCCTCCCTCTGCTATATTTTGGAAGAGTTTGAGAAGGATAGGTGTTAGCTCTTCTGTAAATGTTTGATGGAATTCGTCTGTGAAGCCATCTGGTCCTGGTCTTCTGTTTGTTGGAAGATTTTTATTCACAGTTTCAATTTCAGTGCTTGGGATTGTTCTGTTTATATTTTCTTTCTTCTTGGTTCAGTCTCGGAAGGTTGTGCTTTTCTAAGAATTTGTCCATTTCTTCCAGGTTGTCCATTTTATTGGCATATAATTGCTTGTAGTATTCTCTCATGGCCCTTTGTATTTATGCAATGTCAGTTGTTACTTCTCATTTTTCATTTCTAATTCTGTTGATTTGAGTCTTTTCCCTTTTTTTATTTTGATGAGTGAGTCTGGCTAATGGTTTATCAATTTTGTTTCTCTTCTCAAAGAACCGGCTTTTAGTTCTATTGATCTCTGCTATTGTTTCCTTCATTTCTTTTTCATTTATTTCTTATCTGATTTTTATGATTTCTTTCCTTTTGCCAACTTTGGGTTTTTTTTGTTCTTCCTCTAATTGCTTTAGGTGTAAGGTTAGGTTGTTTATTTGAGATTTGTCTTGTTTCTTGAGGTAGGATTGTATTGCTATAAACTTCCCTCTTAAAACTGCTTTTACTGCATCCCATAGCTTTTGGGTCATTGTATTTCATTGTCATTTGTTTCTAGGTATTTTTTGATTTCCTCTTTGATTTCTTCAGTCATCTCTTGGTTATTTAGTAGTCTATTGTTTAGCCTACATGTGTTTGTATTTTGTACAGTTTTTTTTCCTGTAATTGATATCAAGTCTCATAGCGTTGTGGTTGGAAAAGATACTTGTTACAATATCAATTTTCTTAAGTTTACCAAGGCTTGATTTGTGACCCAAAATATGATCTATCCTGGAGAATGTTCCATGAGCACTTGAGAAGAAAGTGTATTCTGTTGTTTTTGGATGGAATGTCCTATAAATGTCAAATAAGTCCATCTTGTTTAATGTGTCATTTAAAGCTTGTGTTTCCTTATTTATTTTCATTTTGGATGATCTGTCCATTGGTGAAAGTTGGGTATTAAAGTCCCTTACTATGGTTGTGTTAGTGTTGATTTCCCCTTTTATGGTTGTTAGCATTTGCCTTATGTATTGAGTTGCTCCTATGTTGGGTGCATAAATATTTACAATTGTTGTATCTTCTTCTTGGATTGATCTCTTGATCATTATGTAGTATCCTTCTTTTTCTCTTGTAATAGTTTTTACTTTAAAGTCTATTTTGTCTGATATGAGAATTGCTACTCCAGCTTTCTTTTGATTTCCATTTGCATGGAATATCTTTTTCTATCCCCTCACTTTCAGTCTGTATGTGTCTCTAGGTCTGAAGTGGGTCTCTTGTAGACAGCATATATATGGGCCTTGTTTTTGTAAACATTCAGCCAGTCTATGTCTTTTGATGGGAGCATTTAATCCATTTACATTTAAGGTAATTATAGATATGTGTGTTCCTATTACCATTTTAATTGTTTGGGGTTTGTTATTGTAGGTCTTTTCCTTCTCTTGTGTTTCCTGCCTAGAGAAGTTCCTTTAGCATTTGTTGTAAATCTGGTTTGGTGTGCTGAATTCTCTTAGCTTTTGCTTGTTTGTAAAGGTTTTAATTTCTCCATTGAATCTGAATGAGATCTTGATGGGTAGAGTAATCTTGGTTGTAGGGTTTTCCCTTTCATCACTTTAAATATGTCCTGCCACTCCCTTCTGGCTTGCAGAGTTTCTCCTGAAAGTTCAGCTGTTAACCTTATGGGGATTCCTGTGTATGTTAATTGTTGCTTTTCCCTTGCTGCTTTTAATATTTTTTCTTTGTATTTAATTTTTGATAGTTTGATTAATATGTGTCTTGGTGTATTTCTCCATGGATTTATCCTGTATGGAACTCTCTGTGCTTCCTGGACTTGATTGACTATTTCCTTTGCTATATTAGGGAAGTTTTCAACTATTATCTCTTCAAATATTTTCTCAGTCCCTTTCTTTTTCTCTTCTTCTGGGACCCTTATAATTCAAATGTTGTTGCATTTAATGGTGTCCCAGAGGTCCTGAGACCGTCCTTAATTCTTTTCTTTCTTTTTTCCCTATTCTGCTCTGCAGTAGTTATTTCCCCTATTTTATCTTCCAGGTCATGTATCTGTTCTTCTGTCTCAGTTATTCTGCTATTGATTCCTTCTAGAGAATTTTTAATTTCATTTATTGTGTTGTTCATCATTGTTTATTTGCTCTTTCGTTCTTCTAGGTCCTTGTTTAACTTTTCTTGTATTTTCTCCATTCTATTTCCAAGAGTTTAGATCGCCTTTACTATCATTACTCTGAATTCTTTTTTGGGTAGACTGCCTATTTCCTCTTCATTTGTTTGGTCTGGTGGGTTTTTACCTTGCTCCTTCATCTGCTGCATATTTCTCTGTCTTCTCATTTTGCTTAACTTACTGTGTTTGAGGTCTCCTTTTCACAGGCTGCAGGCTCGTAGTTCCCGTTGTTTTTGGTGTCTGCCTCCAGTTGCTAAGGTTGGTTCAATGGGTTGTGTAGGCTTCCTGGTGGAGGGGACTGGTGCCTGTGTTCTGGTGGATGAGGCTGGATCTTGTCTCTCTGGTGGGCAGGACCGTGTCTGGTGGTGTGCTTTGGGGTGTCTGTGAACTTACTATGATTTTAGGCAGCCTCTCTGCTAATGGGTGGGGTTTTGTTCCTGTCTTGCTAGTTGTTTGGCATGGGGTGTCCAGCACTGGAGGTTGCTGGTCATTGAGTGGAGCTGGGTCTTA
Source organism: Balaenoptera musculus (assembly GCF_009873245.2). Classification (NCBI taxonomy): domain Eukaryota; kingdom Metazoa; phylum Chordata; class Mammalia; order Artiodactyla; family Balaenopteridae; genus Balaenoptera; species Balaenoptera musculus. Next base: position 131,217,931 of record NC_045788.1, on the reverse strand, counting down.
GCGTTGAGATGGAGATCTCTGGGAGAGTTCTTGCTGATTGATATTACATGGGGCCGGGAGGTCTCTGGTGGTCCATGTCCTCAACTCGGGTCTCCCACCTCAGAGGCTCAGGCCTGACAACTGGCCGGAGCAGCAAGATGCTGTCAGCCACACGTCTCAGAAGAGAAAAGGGAGAAAAAAAAGAAAGAAAAAACAAAATAAAATAAAATAAAGTTATTAAAATAAAAATATTTTTTAAATTATTAAAATAAAAAAATTTAAAAATGTAATAAAAAAAGAAAGGAAGACAGCAACCAAACCAGTAAACAAATCCACCAATGATAACAAGTGCTAAAAACTATACTAAGATAAACATAAAAATCAGAAACTAGTCAGTCGCATACAACATTCCCCAAGTCTACAGTTTTTCCCAATGTCCACTGCCTTCATTTTGGGATGATTCATTGTCTATTCAGGTATTCTACAGAGGCAGGGTACTTCAAGTTGATTGTGGAGATTTAATCCGCTGCTCCTGAGGCTGCAAGGAGAAATTTCCCTTTCTCTTCTTTGTTTGCACAGCTCCTGGGATTCAGCTTTGGGTTTGGCCCTGCCTCTGCATGTAGGTTACCCTCTGGCGTCTGTTCTTCACCCAGCCAGGAGGGGGTTAAAGGAGCCGATGATTAGGGGTTTCTGGATCACTCAGGCTGGGGGGAGGGATGGGTACGGAATGTGAGCTGAGCCTGCAGCGGCAGAGACTGGCGTGATGTTGCAACACCCTGAGGCGCACCGTGTGTTCTCCCGGGGAAGTTGCCCCTGGATCACAGGACCGTGGCAGTGGCGGAATGCACAGGCTCCTGGGAGGGGAGGTGTGGATAGTGACCTGTGCTTGCACACAGGCTTCTTGGTGGCTGCAGTAGCAGCCTTAGAGTTTCATGCCAGTCTCTGGTGTCCGCACTGATAGCCGCGGCTCACGCCCATCTCTGAAGCTCATTTAGGCGGTGCTCTGAATCCCCTCTCCTCGTGCACCCTGAAACAATGGTCTCTTGACTCTTAGGCAGGTCCAGACTTTTTCTCGGACTCCCTCCCAGCTAGCTGTGGCACACTAGCCCCCTTCAGGCTGTGCTCACACAGCCAACCCCAGTCCACTCCCTGGGATCCGACCTCCAAAGCCCGAGCCTCAGCTCCCAGTCCCCACCCACCCCAGCGGGTGAGCAGACAAGCCTCTCAGGCTGGTGAGTGCTGGTTGACTCTGATCCTCTGTGCAGGAATCTGTCCACTTTGCCCTCTGCACCCCTGTTGCTGTGCTCTCCTCCCTGGTTCCAATGCTTCCCCCCAACCCACCCCCCATCTCCGCCAGTGAATGGGCTTCCTATTGTGTCAAAACTTTTCCTCCTTCACAGCTCCTTCCCAGAGGTGCAGGTCCTGTCCCTATTCTTTTGTCTCTGTTTTTTCTTTTTTCTTTTGCCTTACCCAGTTATGTGGGGAGTTTCTTACCTTTTGGGAAGTCAGTAGGTGTTCTGTAGGAGTTGTTCCACACGTAGATGTATTTTTGTTGTATTTGTGGGGAGGAAGGTGATCTCTGCGTCTTACTTCTCTACCATCTTGAAGGTCCTCCTGTTGTATATGACCTTTTTTATGTGCTGTTGGATTCGGTTTGCTAATATTTTGTTGAGAATTTTTACATCTATATTTATCAAAGATAGTGCCCTGTAATTTTCTTTTTTGGTAGTGTCTTTGTCTGGTTTTGGTATCAGGGTGATGGTGACTTCATAGAATGTCTTTGGGAGTGTTCCTTCTTCTTCAATCTTTTGAATGAGTTTGAGAAGGCTTGGTATAAGTTCTTCTTTGTATGTTTTGTAGAATTCACGTTTGATGCCATCTGGTCCTGGACTTTTGTTTGTAGGGAGTTAAAAAAAATTTTTTTTTAATTACAGATTCTATTTCACTTCTAGTGATCAACCTGTTCACGTTATCTATTTCTTCTTGATTCAGTTTTTGTTGGCTGTATGTTTCCAGAAAGTTGTCCTTTTCTTCTAGGTTGTCAAATTTGTTGGCATGTAATTGTTCATAGTTTTCTCTTATGGTTTTTTGTATTTCTGTGGTATCAGTTGTGATTTCTCCTTTTTCATTTCTTACTTCATTTATTTGGGTCTTCTCTCTTTTCTTCTTGGTGAGCCTGGCCAGAGGTTTGTCAATTTTGTTTACCCTTTCAATCAGCTCTTGGTTTTATTGATTTTTCTATTGTTTTGTTTTTAAAATCTCTATTTCCTCTCTAATCTTTATTGTCTCCTTCCTTCTGCTGACTTTAGGTTTTGTTTGTTCTTCTTTTTCTAACTCTTTTAGGTGGTGGATTAGGTTGTTTGAGATTTTTCTAGTTTCATAAAGAAGGCCTGTATTGCTATGAACTTCTAATAAATGCTTTTGCTGCATCCCATAGATTTTGTATGGTTGTGTTTTCATTGTCATTTGCCTCAAGGAATTTGTATATTTCTTCTTTGATTTCCTCCTTGATCCATTTTTTTTTTAGTAGCATGTTGTTTAGTCTCTGTGTAATTGTTTTCTTCTTTCTTTTTCTGTGGTTGATTTCTAGTTTCATGCTGTTGTGGTCAGAAGATTTGCTTGAAATAATTTGTATATTCTTAAATTTGTTGAGGTTTATTTTGTGCCCTAGTATGTGGTCAATCCTAGGGAATGTTTCACGTGCACTTGAAAAGAATGTGTATTCTGGGTTTTTTTGGATGTAATGTCCTGAAAATATCAATTAAATCTAACAGTTCTATTGTATCATTTAGGATCTCCGTTGCCTCATTGATTTTCTGTCTCAAAGATTTATGTGTTGATGTGAGTGGGGTGTTAAAGTCATCTATTACTATTGTATTCTTGTCAATTTCTCCCTTTAGGTCTGTTAGTGTTCGTTTTATGTGTTTGGGTGCTCTTATATTGGGTGCATATATGTTGATGAGTGTAAAATCCTCTCCTTGTATTGATCTTTTTATTATTATATAGTGTTCTTCTTTATCTCTCTATAACATTTGTTTTAACGTCTATTTTTTCCAATATGAGTATTGCAAACCCTGCTTTCTTGTCATGTTTTCATCCCCTCACTTTCAATCTATGTGTGTCCTTTGACCTAAAGTATGTCTCTTGTAGGCAGCTTATTGTAGGCTCTTGTATATATATATATTTTAATCGAATCTGCCGTTCTGTATCTTTCTTTTGATTGGAGCATTTAGTCCATTGATAGATATATACTTATTGTCATTTTAAACTTTGTTTTCCCATTGATTTTGTATTTCTTCTTTGTCCCTTTCTTTTTCTTTTTGTTTTTCCCTTTGTGGTTTGATGATTTTCTTTTGTATTATGCTTATGTTATCTTCTTTTTGATTTTTGTGAATCTACTGTATGTTTTTGATTTGTGGTTGCCCTGTTTTTCAAGTATGTTAATCTCTTTCTGTATCTATTTGCTTTAGATTGGTAGTCATATAGGTTCAAACACATTCTAGAAAAAAAAGTGTACATTTTCTTACTCTCCTCCCCCACATCTTATGACTTTGATGTCCTCTTTTACATCTTCATGTTCATGATTTTGCTGTTCATTGTTATCATCACTTTCACAGAATTTTTTATTATTATTTTTAAAATCTGTGTACTGGCTTATTTAAATGATTTACTTTCCAATTGTGATTTTCTCTTTCCTGTAGCTTCTTACTTCTTTTCTAGTTAGAGGAGACCTTTCAATAATTCCTTTAGGATAAGTTTAGTATTGCTATATTCTTTTAGTTTTTGCTTGTCTGAGAAATTCTTTCTCTCTTTCTATTAAATGATAAATGATAATCTTGCTGTGTAGAGTATCCTAGGTTGCAGATTTTTTCCCTTTCAGGACTTTGAATATATCTTGCCACTCCCTTCTGGCCTGCAGTGTTTCTTTGGAGAAATCAGCTGGTAGCCTTATGGGGTTCCCTTGTAATTAACTCTTTGTTTTTCTCTTGCTTCCTTTAGAATCCTCACTTTAAATTTTGCCATTTTAATTATAATGTCTTAGTGTAGGTTTGGGTTTATCTTGTTTGGGACCCTCTGTGCTTCCTGTATCTGGATATCTGTTTCCTTCTTTAGGGTTGGGAAGTTTTCAGCCATAATTTTGTCAAATACATTTTCAATCCCCTTTTCTCTTTCTTCTCCTTCTGGGACCCTATTATGCATAGATTGGCATGCTTTGTATTATCCCAAAGCTCTCTTATATTTCTTTCTTTATTATTATTATTTTTTTTAGTTTCTGTATGCTGTTCTAATTGGGTGATTTCCATTATTCTATCTTCCAGATCACTTATTCATTCTTCTGCATTATTCATCTGCTATTCATAGCATTTAGTCCAGCTTTCATCTCTGCAAATGAGTTTTCTCATTTTTCTTGGATCCTCCTTATAGTTTCTAGTTCCTTTGTATAGTTATCTGCATTTTTGTTGATAGCTTTTAATTCCTTCAGTAATTTTATTATTATCTACTTACTTTTTGAACTCTGTGTCTATTAGACTGAAGAAGTCTGTTTCATTGTTCTTTCGGGGGACTTCTCTTGATATTTTAATTGGGGGTGGTTTTTCTGCTTCTTCATTTTACTTATATTTCTCTTCCTCTATGTGTTTAGGAGAAACAATTATCTACTGTGGTCTTGGAGGGCTATTTTTATATAGGAGTGTCCCTGTGTAGCCTGCATGGTTTAATATTTTTTTGGTGAGAGGGTGGTTTTTAGTATGGATGCCTGTTGCCTCTTTCCTCAGTGTATGCTGGCCAAAATCCTACCTGTGATCCTTCAAGTCTGACCACAGGCAATTGCAAAGCTTTTCCTAGCAGGTTCTACAGGGGAGGCTGCTGTGTCCACACCAGCTTCAGTGCACAGTCGGTGCACTGAGGTCCCTGAAGGGAGTTGCAGTCAAGGACTCAGGCCTCTCTGACTCCTCCATCTCCATCCCACCGTCCAAGCTCATTCATATATCTGTATTTAGCTGCATTCCCAGCCCAGACACCTCCAGTTGGGGGGTCTCCTTATCTGGAGACTTAACTGAGACATTTTTCAGGCAGCTCCACCAAGACTTTCCTCACTGGGGGTGGGGGGGCTTGACTAAAAGGATCTTCTCCACTTCACTCTCTGACTCTACTTTTCAACTCCTAGCACTTAGCCTCTTCCCTCCCCTGAGGGGCAAAATGGAACAAAGAGGAACCAGCACCGTTCTTTTTCTTTGCCTCTTAGCTTTACTTATACAGTAAGTGAATAAGGGTCTGGTTGTTACTTTTAATTTGGTTCATTGTCTTAACTGACCACCTTGACAACTGGCAGCTTGACACAAACCAAGGGGCTCCATGAGGTCTCTTCTTCAGAATTTCACATTTCCCTAGAAGTAACCATTTAGGAGATATCTGCCCAGAAAACATGAATATCTTTAGATGGAAGTCTCTTACAGACCTGGTGAAAACCAGGGAGCCCCAAATGACCCTTCTCCTCAACAGTTCAGGTAGACTCCTCACATGGCCAATAATCTGATTTTGGTTCTATTCAGCAGTTGGGAAACTGGTGAACACACCCCATCAAATTCTGGCTTTCTTGGCCAAATATTCCTGCCATCATGGTCACCCATGGCTTGGAGTGTTACTCAGACAATCAAACTACTATTATAGCAGAAACCTGGTCATCAGAATGGGTGCCAATCAAAAGAGTAGGCTCAGCCTGAAGAACAGCCTTGCTGTGCCATCCTTAGGGATACTCACTGACTCATTTATGCACACACTGAGACTTATGTGAATTTATTTCACTCACAGTGTTTACTGACCTGTTTTGTGTTTTCAGTGTCTTGGAACAGAGGCCTTACTGCTCCAGTGTAACTGAGTTGGATGGGAAGAGGAAGGGAGGGAATTTACCTTTTCGTTGAGCAGCAAGCTTCAAGATCTATGACAAGTGGGGAGGAGACAAGATAGAGGAGTATAAGGACTTGAGTTCACCTCCTCTGATGAAAACACTAAAGTAACAACTAACTAACTGCAGAACAACCATTGTTTAAAAAAAAAAAAAAAAAAGACTGGAGCCTACCAAAAAAGACATTCTACATCCAAAGACAAAGAAGAAGCCACAATGAGATGGTAGGAGGGTGCTTTGGTGCTTTCGTAATATAGTCAAATCCCATGCTCACTAGGTGGGTGACCCACAAACTAGAAAGTAATTATATGGCAGAGGTTCTTCCACAGGAGTGAGAGTTCTGAGCCCCGCATCAGGCTCCTAGCCTGAGGGTCTGGCATTGGGAGGAGGACCCCCCAGAGCATTTGGTTTTGAAGGCCAGTGGGACTTGAGTGGAGAAGCTTCACAGGACTGGGGGAAACAAAGACTCCACTCTTGGAGGGTGCACACAAAGTTTCACCTGTGCTGGGACCCAGGGCAAAGTAGTGACTCCATAAGAGCCTTAACGAGACCTACCTGAGGGTCTTGGAGGGTGTCCTGGGGAGGTGGGGGTCAGATGTGGCTCACTGTTGGGGCAAGGATACTGGTGGCAGAGGCCCCAGGGACTATTCATTGGTGTGAGCTCTCCTGGAAGTCACAGTTTTGGTACCAAGATTGGGCCCCACCCAACAGCCCATAGGCTCCAGTGCTGGGACACCTCAGGCCAAACAACCAACAGGGTGAGAACACAGCACCACGCATCAACAGACAGGCCACCTAAAGTCATCCTGAGCCCACAGCTGCCTCCAAACACACCCTTGACATGGCCCTGCCCACCACAGGGACAAGACCCAGCTCCACCCACCAGTGGGCAGGCATCAGTCCCTCCCCCTAGGAAACCTGCACAAGCCCCAGGACCAACCTCACCCACCAGGAGGCAGGCACCAGAAGCAAGTGGAAATATGTTCCTGCAGCCTGCAGAATGGACACCACAAACACAGAAAGACAAAATGAGATGAAAGAGAAATATGTTTCAAACTCCAGAAGCACAACTAAATAAAGTGGAGATAGGCAATCTGCCTGAAAAAGGATCCAGAGTAATGATAGATCTTGGAAAAAGAATGGAAGCACAGACTGAGAAGATACAAGATATGTTTAACAAAGAGCTAGATTTAAAGAACAAACAAACAGATATAAACAATACAATAACTGAAATGAAAAAATACACTAGAAGGAATTAATAGAATAAATGAGACAGAAGAATGAATAAGTGAGCTGGAAGACAGATTGGTGGAAATCATGCCATGGAACAGAATAAAGAAGAATGAAAGGAAATGAGGACAATTTAAGAGACCTCTGGGGGCAACGTTAAATGCATGAACATTCACATTATAGGGGTCCCAGAAGGAGAAGAGAGAGAGAAAGGCCCTGAGAAAATATTTGAAGAGATAATAGCTGAAAAATTCCCTAACATGAGAAAGGAAACACTCACTCAAGTCAAGGAAGTGCAGAGTCCCATACAGGATAAACCCAAGGAGGTATATGCTGAGACATATATTAATCAAATTGACAAAAATTAAAGACAAAAAGAAAATATTAAAAGCAACAAGGGAAAAGCAACAAATAACATAAAAGGGAATCCCTATAAGGTTATCAGCTGATTTTTGAGCAGAAACCCTGCAGGCCAGAAGGGAGTGTCACTATATGTTTAAAGTGATGAAAGGGAAAAATCTACAACCAAGAGTACTCTACCCAGCAAGGCTCTCATTCAGATTTGATGGAGAAATCAAAAGCTTTACAGACAAGCAAAAGCCAAGAGAATTTAGCACCACCAGACCAGCTTTACAACAAATCCTAAAGGAACTTCTCTAGGTGAAAAAGAAAAGGCCACAACTAAACAAGAAAATTATGAATGGGAAAGTTCATCAGTAAAGGCAAGCATACAGTAAAGGTAGGAAATCATCCACACAAAAAATATGATATCAAAACTAGCAATCATGAGAAGAGGAGAGCACAAATGCAGGATATTGGAAATACATTTGAAATTAAGAGACCAGCGACTTAATATTGTACATATACAGACTGCTATATCAAAACCTCATGGTAACTGTGAACTGAAAATCTATAATAGATACACACACAAAAAAGAAAAAGCAATCCAAACACAACACTAAAGACAGTCATCAAATCACAAGAGAAGAGAACAAAAGAGGAAGGGAAGAAAAAAGAACTACAAAAAGAAATCCAAAACAATTAACAAAATGGCAATAAGAACATACATATTGATAATGACCTTATATGTAAATGGATTAAATGCTCCAACCCAAAAATATAGACTGGCTGAATGGATACAAAAACAAGACCCATATATATGCTGTCTACAAAAGACCCACTTCAGATCTAGGGACACACAGAGACTGAAAGTGAGGGTATGGAAAAAGGTATTCCATGCAAATGGAAATCAAAGAAAGCTAGTGTAGCAATACTAATATCAGACAAAATAGATTTTAAAATAAAGACTGTTACAAGAGACAAAGAAGGACACTACATAATGATCAAGGGATCAATCCAAAGAAGATATTATAACATTGTAAATATATATGCACCCAGCATAGGAACACCTCAATATATAAGGCAAATGCTAACAGCCATAAAAGGAGAAATCAACAGTAACAGAATAATAGTGGGGGACTTTAACACCCCATTTACATCAATGGAGAGATCATCCAGACAGAAAATCAATAAGGAAACACAGACCTTAAATGACATATTAGACCAGATGAATTTAATTGATATTTATAGAACATTCCAAAAGAAGCAGAATACACATTCTTCTCAAGTGCACAAGGAAAAATACACATTCTTCTCAAGTGCACAAGGAACATTCTCCAGGAGAGATTACATGCTTGGCCACAGAGCAAGCCTTGGTAAATTTAAGGAAATTGAAATCATATCAAGCATCTTTTCTGACCATAACACTATGAGGCCACCAACACCCTGATACCAAAACCAGACACATACCATAAAAAAAGAAAATTACAGGCCAATATCACTGATGAACATAGATGCAAAAACCCTCAACAAAATACTAGCAAACTGAATCCAACAATACATTAAAAGATCACACACCATGGTCAAGTGGGATTTATCCCAGGATGCAAGGATTTTTCAGTATCTGCAAATCAATCAGTGTGATACACCACATTAACAAATTATAACAAAAGAATAAAAACCATATGATCATCTCAATTGCTGCAGAAAAAGGTTTTGTCAAAAATTCAACACCCATTTATGATAAAAACTCTCCAGAAAGTGGGCATAGAGGGAACCTACCTCAACATAATAAAGTCAATATATGACAAACCCACAGCTAACATCATACTCAACAGTGAAAAGCTGAAAGCATTTCCTCTAAGATCAGGAACAATTTGTATAGAAACTCAAAAGACCCCCAAATAGCCAAAGCAATCATGAGAAAGAAAAATGTTGCTGGAGGAATCCGGCTCCCTGACTGAAGACTATACTACAAAGCTAGAGTCATCAAAACAGTATGGTAATGGGAATTCCCTGGTGGTCCAGCGATTAGGACTTGGTGCTGTCACTGACAGGGCCCGGGTTCAATCGCTGGTTGGGGAATTAAGATCCTGCAAGCAGCATGGTGTGGCCAAAACAAACAAACAAACAACACCAAAAAAAAAAAAAAACCAGTATGCTACTGGCACAAAAACAGAAATATAGCTTAATGGAACAGGATAGAAAGCCCAGAAATAAACCCACACACCCATGGTCAATTAATCTACAACAAAGGAGGCAAGAATATACAATGGAGAAAAGACAGTCTCTTCAATAAGTGATGCTGGAAAAACTGGAGAGCCACATGTAAAAGAATGTAATTAGAACATTCTCTAAAACCATACACAAAAATAAACTCAAAATGGATTAAAGACCTAAATGTAAGCCCAGATGCTATAAACTCTTAGAGGAAAACATAGGCAGAACACTCTTTGACATAAATTGCTGCAATATCTTTTTGGATCCACCTCCTAGGGTAATGATAATAAAAACAAAAATATACAAATGGGACCTAGTTAAGCTTAAAAGCTTTTGCACAGCAAAGGAAAACATAAACAAAACAAAAAGACAACCTACACAATGTGAGAAAATATTTGCAATAGAAGCCACTGACAAGGGATTACTCTCCAAAATATGCAAACAGCTCATGCAGCTCAATATCAGAAAAACAAACAATCCAATCAAAAAATGGGCAGAAGATCTAAATAGACATTTCTCCAAAGAAGACATACAGGGGGCCAAAAAGCACATGAAAAATGCTCAATGTCACTAATTATTAGAGAAATGCAAATCAAAACTACAATTTAGTATCCCCTCACACTTGTTAGAATGGACCTCATCAAAAATCTACAAACAACAAATGCTGGAGAGGGTGTGGGGAAAAGGGAACCCTCTTGCACTGTTGGTGGGAATGTAAATTGATACAGCACTATGGAGAACAGTATGGAGGTTCCTTATGAAACTAAAAATAGAACTACCATATGATCTAGCAATCCCATTCTTGGGCATATATCCAGAGAAAACCATAATTTGAAAAGATACATGCACCCCAAATGTTCACTGGAGCACTATTTACAATAGCCAAGACATGGAAGCAACTTCAAAGTCCATCAACTGATGAATGAATAAAGAGAATGTGGTACATATATATACAATGGCATATTACTCAGCCATAAAAAGAATAAAATAATGCCATTTGCAGCAAGATGCATGGACTAAGAGATTATCATACTAAGTGACAAAAGTCAGACAGAATGACAAATATCATATGATATCACTTACATGTGGAATCTAAAATAATGGTACAAATGAACTTATTTACAAAACAGAAACAGACTCACAGGACTTTCCCCAGTGGCACAGTGGATAAGAATCTGCCTGCTAATGCAGGGGACACAGGTTCGATCCCTGGTCCAGGAAGATCCCACATGCTGCAGAGCAACTAAGCCGTGTGCCACAACTACTGAGCCTGCATGCCACAACTACTGAAGCCCACGTGCCTAGAGCCCATGCTCCATGGCAAGGGAAGCCACCACAAGGAGAAGCCCACGCACTGCAACGAAGAGTAGCTCCCACTCTCCATGACTAGAGAAAGCCTGTGCACAGCAATGAAGACCCAATGCAGCCAAAGAAAAAAAAAAGAAACAAAAAGAAACAGACTCATGGACTTCAAAAACAAACTTTTAGTTACTAACGGGGAAAAGTTGGGGGGAAGGATAAAATAGGAGCTTGGGATTAACATTCACACACTACCACATATAGCATAGATAACCAACAAGGACTTACTGTATAGCACAGGGAACCCTATGCAATACTCTGTAATAACCTATATGGCAAAAGAACCTGAGAAATGGATACATGTATACGTGTAACTGAATCACTTTGCTGTACACCTGAAACTAACACAATGTTGTAAATCAACTATACTCCAATATAAAATAAAAATAAATTAAAAAAATAAAACTGCATGTCACCTCCTCAATTAAAAAAAAAAAAGATCTATGACAAGTAATTTCATAAACCTTATCCCATGTAATCCTTCCACTAGTGCCATTTTGTAGAAGAGGATATGGACTCAGAGAGAGGTTAGGCAAATATCCTGAGGTGACAAGTGGTGCAGTTGGGAGGTGATTGCACAGCCTGTGTATTTTCCACCCAGCACAGTGTTTCCCTGTACCATGAGGTCAGCTCAGTGCAACTTGCTGTAGTCTATTAAAGTTATTCATGATGTGATAAGACTATTATATTTATGTTTGTATTAGTCTTCTCAGGCTGCCATAACAAAACTCCACAGACTGAGTGGCTTAAATGGCAAAAATTTGTTCTTGCACTGTACTAGAGGCTGGAAGCCCGAGATCAAGGTGTCGGCAGGTTTGGCTTCTTTTGAGTTCTCTCTCTTTGGTTTGCAGTGGCCCTCCTCTCACTGTGTCCTCATGTGGTCTTTCCTCTGTGTGCGGACATCCCTGATGTCTCTCTGTGTGTCCAAATTTGCTCTTCTTATAAGGACACTAGGCAGATTGGATTAGGGCCCACCTTAACAGCTGCAGTGAACATAATTTTTGAATACATCTTTTAAGGCCCTGTCTCCAAATATAGTCACATTCTGAGGTACTGTGTGTTAGGGCTTCAACTTATGAATTTGGGGGACTGCAATTCAGCATATAGCCATATTCGTACTGCCAGAGTTGGGCTGTGGGCTGTGTAGGACCAAGGACCATCCTTGGGGTGCAGAGGACCCCAAAGAAAATCATAAATTTCCTCTGTCTCTTTCCATACAAGCTTTTCAGAGTGGGAAATTTGATTAGAATTGACAAACGGGGAAGAGTTGAAAGGTACATTGTGAAAGAAATAAATGGCAGCTGATGAAACCACTTCCTCTTCTCCTCCATCCCTCTGCTGCCCCTCTGAGATGCTTACCTCTTGATCACTCATTCGTTTAGTCAAACATCATTTACCTGGTCCCGATTCTGTACTGGGGCAGCATGCTAGACGTTGAGGATGCACCAGCATTACCCCTGTTTGCATGGGGCTTCCCTTCCTGTAGGGGAAACAGAAGGTAACAAACACAATAATTACACACTGGGATAAGCCCTGTAGCTTGGCCGGTGCAGGATGTGTTTGAGGTTGGTGGTTGGGTATGGTTTCTTAAGGTGGTGATGTTTAGGCAGAGACCTGAACCATGAAAAGGAGCTGCCTCCTGAAAAGTTGATGGAAGAGGTTTCCAGACAGAGGAGACTTCTTGGCAAGTGCGAAGTCTTTCAGCAAGAAAGGAATGTTCTAGGAACCGACTGAGCTCAGGTTGGTAGCACAGAGTGAGGTTGGAGAGAAAAGCAGGAAAGAGTGCTCAGAAGCTGTTGGCTGTGTAAGAGTATCCCAAACTGGGGACTATTACCCTTTTATGAAACCCATTCAAGGGATGAGCTTCAGGCAGAGCTGGTGCAGATCAGACCTTGCTCGTGTAGTAAGGTTTGAAGGAAGTACTGAGGGCTGTCCTAACCCAGAAATCTAGCTTTCACAATCCTTAGCATCTATTTATAGAGCCTGCCATTCTATCACTAAAGCCTCCTTTATCTTTCAAATACCTTTGCTTTGTCTGGAAAGAGGCTCCTGTTTAAGTACAGATAACCGTGGCAGCTTATCTCATTAGACCTATCCACAGGAGTGGAGCAGTTTGTTGGGGAATAATATTTGTTTTGGGCCCTGTCTGAACCATACCCAACTCTGAAACTGGCCTCTTTAACAACATCATCTATTTCTTCCCTTGAGTATTTCTGATATTCTTTTCCCTGTCTCCCCACTCCCATCAAGTCACCTTCTTCAGACTGCAGACCCTTCCCCACTGTCCCAGTCTGTCCCGGCTCCCTTCTGCACACAGCTTGGGACTCAGTGTGCACACATCATGTCCTCATTTCTGTCTCAGATTTCTCACCTTGCAAACTTCAGCCACACCTATGATGCAGACCCCAAATCTTGAGCAGTTGGATCAACTGCTTTCTCCATCCTGACTGTAGTTTCTGAGACACACTGAAGAAAATCTCATAACCTTGCTGGTTGGCTGTGAGATCCCCCTTACTGCTGATACATTTTCGCCAGATGGACCACTGCCCTTTTTCCAAACTATAATTCATTAACACATTTCTCTTCTTTAGGCTTCTTGGTATATGCAGAGAAATAACTCGTGCTTTGAAATCACAGTTGTGGGTTCCAATCCCCACTGTTCTTCTTTACTTACAGCTGTGTGGTCTTGGCCATGCTATTTAGCGTCCCTGAGCTTCTGCTTCCTTATCTCTAAAACAGGTTTAATAGAAGCTGTTCACTGTGTTCAGTTTGAATGAAGCAATCTGTTCAGCATTTAGTTTCGTCACTAGACTGGTGATTGATGATAAGCAATGTAGATTCTCTTCTTCTTGTCTCAAAGCTTCAAGAGCAGATGCTACATTAGTAGAACCTCCAGAGTCCAAGGAACATTATGCAGCCTCTTTAGAGGAAGCCAGGCCAACTCCTGGCTGTGAATCCCATGTGATTGCCAACATCAGAGGCAAAGGTCTTCCTTCATCAGTCCTGCTCTCCAGAGTGGTGTCCTATCTCTAATCACAATAAATTATGTCTCAGTCTCATAAATTCAAGGAACACTGCTAAATTTTCTTCTCTTTATACTCAAGGCCAAAGTTCATGTTGAATTTAATCAGAATGGAAGTGGAAACAGGAATAAGCAACCTGCAAGATATATGTGTGACAACTAATAAATACATTTCAGTACAACTCCACTGCCTGGAGAGGAAAAAGAGCAACAGAGCCACGACAGCTATCAAAAAAGGAAAAATAATTAATGGCAATGAGTAGAAAATGATTGCAATGTAATCACATTGTTCATGACCCACAGGCTGGAAAAATTAATTTAAAGGACATTTTCCATATCTTCTGAGTAGATATCAAAGATAAAATACAATTTTTATTTGTATTTTTTATACAATTTTTATTTGTATAAAAGGCTTCCCTGGTGGTGCAGTGGTTAGGAATCCGCCTGCCAATGCAGGGGACATGGGTTTGAGCTGTGGTCCGGAAAGATCCCACATGCCGCGGAGCAACTGGGCTTGTCCACCACAACTACTGAGCCTGTGCTCTACAGCCCGCGAGCCACAACTACTGAGCCCATGTGCCACAACTACTGAAGCCCGCACACCTAGAGCCCATGCTCTGCAACAAGAGAAGCCACCGCAATAAGAAGCCTGTGCACTGCAACGAAGAGTAGGGCCCCCTCGCCACAACTAGAGAAAACCCGCACGCAGCAATGAAGACCCAATGCAACGAAAAATAAATAAATAAATTTATTTTAAAAAATACAATTAAAAAATGTAGGCAGTGTTTTATGATAGCTGCATGGTCAACTCTAAATTACTCTTTAATGTAGGGAGGTAGGAGGTTGACCAGAAAGCTTGAAAATGACTTACAGAAAGCCAGTAACTCTTTAGTACCTACTATGTGCCTTGAGTAACTTCTAGGTTAGAACATATAAAGGGGTTCCATATGCCTGTCTGTTATAAATGTAAGCATGATGAATATCCACTACTGTGATTCTTCAGTATTTTATTTTGAAAGTCAGTCATGTCATAGGCAACATTCATAACTAAATAGCATTCCATTGCATGAATATAGCATGATTATTCAT
This sequence comes from Balaenoptera musculus, assembly GCF_009873245.2. Taxonomy (NCBI): domain Eukaryota; kingdom Metazoa; phylum Chordata; class Mammalia; order Artiodactyla; family Balaenopteridae; genus Balaenoptera; species Balaenoptera musculus. The sequence continues at coordinate 131,202,788 of NC_045788.1, read as the reverse complement.
TCCACCTTTGGTGGACATTTAAGTAGTCTCCATTTGGGAACATTCATAGCCATGTATCTTTTCTAGGAGTAAGAGTATACTAGATGTACACGTAGTCATAGAACTTCACCTGAACTCCAAGCTAACTCAACAGCTCACTTCACTTTTACTCACCCTTACCTATACAGATAGGAGGTAATTTAATGCCAGGATATTTGATCTACCTGTTGCTGTCTCTTAAAATTTCCTGGGCCTGGGGCATTTCCACATCAATAATACAGTCAGTGGCAAACTGAGCCCCTTGGCTAAGAGATGGCATCTCTGCATCCTTAAATGCCATTTCATAAACAGAGTTTCTCTTAAACCATTTTTAAATTTTTCAGAAGGAGTAGCAAGTCCCCTTCAAACATTTACGTTTTTTTTAATTAACCCTCTGTTAATGTGATTTGGGGGCATTTACTTTTTTCTAACCAAGGATATTATATGGAATCCAATTAAATGCAACAACTATTTATTTAGCAACTATTATGAATACTGAATATGCTGGGTGTTGTGAAAGACATCAAGTCACACAAAACAGTCCTAGCTCTCATGAAGCAAACATTCTCCTCACTGAGAAAATATTTAAGCCCTTCACTTCATTCAAAAAAATACAAAATGTTATCCACCTCACTCCTCCAAAATCCAGATACCTGACAACTTTGTCTGTTGAGGACTTAGCCAAGAAGCAAACTCATTGTAAAATAGATGCCACAAAGTACATTCACTACACACACGGGATTCCCTTGGTCCTTACTCATAGACTAGGAATACTTTTTATGTGCCCACAATGTTTATTAAGCTAGCCATCTGGTTTATAAACCTACCACAAGTCAGGACTCACAAATAAAAAGAGGCAAGCAGTGTAGCAAGGATAAGTGACAGCAAACTTGTGACAGCAATGGAAAAAAACCAAAGAGCGTAAAAAAAGCAGATAAGCACACTGACACCTTAAACGATGTACACAAGGACAAACTGGCCTTCATGAATCAATAGGTCCTGAGGCACTTCTGCATTTCATCAGAGCCCAGGAACAGCTGCGCCTATTACTGGCCTTGGTGCATTGAGATAAAGTCAACTCAGTCTATTCTAGGTAAGAAGGAAATTGAATGTGCAGTAAATTTTTAAGAATTTCTATATAAAGGGTTACACGTTTTAAAAGCTCCGATGCTTAAATCAATGACATTTTTTCTAGGTCAGAAACTCAGGTACCTCTTACCTGTCATTTCTTAAGCTCTGTTATATGCCATGAGCTATAAATATATCCCTCTACCTCAAAGAGAAAGACCGTTATCCTTACTAAATTGAGATTCAGAGAGGTTAAGAAATTTTCTCAAAGTCACACATCTGCTATCTGATTGATCCAAGATACAAACTCTTGACTTTCTGACTCCAAAATCCACGTTGTGTCATTATACCACATGGCTTTATTTATCCCAGAGTCACCTTTCTAAGGGTTACTAAAATGATGCCTTTTTCTCCATCTATATTTCCTAAAATTAACAGTAAAGTGTTTAAGTACATAACACAGAGTTATCAGCATGCTTGATTTACATATTTGTCTCAGGGAATAATTAGATATCCAGGTTGCTACTGTGTTTAATTTGTACCTACCATACGCCGCAGTGCCCTGTGGAGGGAACATATGAAGAAGTCTTTCAGCTGACTGCTGAGTTCTCCAGATCCTGGAGTTCAAACACTGCTGGGAGACAGGGGCAGGCTCACACCAGAACTTCTGGAGGTCAGCCTGGCAGTGAATGAGGGAGGGTATTCTGTCTAATTTCAACACAGATATAGAGGCTGCATCACATGGGCATATCGACTCGGCAAATGAAAAGACCTCAGAGTTTTGTTCTAAAAAAGCAGTTTATGGAAAGACCTGGGATAGAAAGAAAGCTCTTGGGTACACCCAGTGACATCCTTTGGAGGAGGGATCAAGTCCAGATCCCTGGAGGTCACAATTCATCTAGACATATATTTAGGAAGAGCAGGGCCAGAACTAAGAGGGAGCCCAAAACTCCAGAATCAAAATAACATTTTAATGCAATACTTTAAAAAATGAAAATTAATACAAAAAGTTCATGATAAACGAAATATCATAAGTTAAATAAAAACAGACTTAGTGTTACTGTTTTTTCCTTTTGCTTCAGGATTCAGTATGGCTTTGCACAACACCAACAGAGAATTAACATAAATGTTCCTTTAAAAAAGGAGGGTGAATACATGGCTGTAGAATGATGGTGATGTGGGGGATTATTTTTAAATTACAAGGGTCACTAGATGGAGGAAATAATAATTACCTTCCTGGAGTCTTTTAAGTCTGGGAGGGAATTGTAGCATGAGATAGTAATTCTCAGTTGTACCTCTGCTCAAAATATCCCCAGTGAGAGCCATGGCCAAGGAAAGCAGCCTAAAAGCACCATTAAATCGTAGACCTGTTGATGTTGGGCTTGGCCCTGTGACTTACTTTGCTTGTGGAACATAGGAAGAAGTGAAAGTGTGATGTACCGAGCCTAGGCCTTAAGAGACATCACATGTTTCCACTCACTTTCCTCCTATCATTGCCATGAAAAGAACATGCCCCAGGTAGCCTGCTGGTCCCAAAAGAATGAGAGTCACATGAACCCAAGATAAGCCAAACCCATGGTCTGAAGCCACGCCCAGCCAATCATGTTGGAATCATCAGGGCTGCCCAGTCTCCCTCAGAGATGCATGAATAGACAAGGCTTATTATTGAGGGATTTTTGTGGTTGTCTGTTACACAGCAATAGCTGACTGATACATTGTCAATAAGCCAAAACATTCAGTAATTTCATAAGCCTTTGCATAGATCAGTGATTATTAACCCTAAGTGTACAGTAGAATTGCCTGGACAGCTTGTTAAAAATAACCAACACCCAGGCCCCCACCTCAGACCAGTTGTTTCAGAATCTCTAGTGGTGGTTCTTGGGCATCAGTCATTTTTAAAAGCTCCTCAGTTGATTTTCAAATGTGCAGCCAGGGTTGATAACATTGATGAAGATAAAGATACAAAAATCTTATCACCAGCCTGAAGAAGTATATCTGTATGTTCATTTGCTATGGCTGGGCCATCCTTCTCCCATACTAGGGAGGTTTGATTGAAAGCAGGCTTGGCTGGGAGTTAAACAGTGTCCAAGATGCCCATAAGGTGAGGTGACTAATATGCCTGGTGAAGTGCTAGAAACAGAGGATTATACTCTAATGTATGTGCTATGAAAATATTGTGTGGATAGCAAATCTAAACATATTCAACAAAAAACAGAATAGATGGAGAATGGAAGTTAATGTGTGGATTCGAACTAAGTGGGAAAAAGGAGAATTGATGGAACACAGAAATCAAGAACTAGGAGTAGAAAAGCAAAAATTGGTCAGAAGTTTGCTATGGATTCCAACAGTATTAGAATCATCTAGCAAATGTAGAATCCCAGGTCCCATCCCACATCTCCTTAATCAGAATCTGAATTTTAATGAAATACCCAGGTGATCTGTATGTATATGTATATATATTCAGATTAGAGATGCACTAGCTTAGAAGGATCCAGGAAATGAAGTGCACGTACCTCCAGATGATTTTTTTTTTTTTAAATTAATTAATTAATTTATTTATGGCTGTGTTGGGTCTTCGTTTCTGTGCGAGGGCTTTCTCCAGTTGTGGCAGGCGGGGGCCACTCTTCATTGCGGTGCGCGGGCCTCTCACTATCGCGGCCTCTCTTGTTGCGGAGCACAGACTCCAGACGTGCAGGCTCAGTAATTGTGGCTCACGGGCCCAGCTGCTCCGCAGAATGTGGGATCTTCCCAGACCAGGGCTCGAACCCGTGTCCCCTGCATTGGCAGGCAGATTCTCAACCACTGCGCCACCAGGGAAGCCCCAGATGATTTTTATATTCTTCTTACGTATGACTGTATGACCAGGCCAGGTACTATTAAAGGGGATGAGGCGGGACATGAAATGTCAGGTGTGCAGACATCCAATTAATCCAATAGCTATTCTAATTATTTAAATTCCATACTTTAAACAATGAGGGTTAAGACACCAGAGATTCTGATTTAATCTGAGGTAAGACCCAAGCATAGGCATTTTTTTAAACAACCAAGATAATTCTGAGCAGCCAATGTTGAAAATCACCACTTTCTGTCCTTTAAAATAAAAATCTGAACTGCTAAAAGACTGTCTTTATCAGCTATGATTCCAGAAATAGTATTAATATATATGCTTTTATTTATTTATTTTTTAAATTAAAAAAGCTTTTATTGGAGTATAGTTGCTTTACAATGTTGTGTTAGTTTCAGGTGTACAGCAAAGTGAATCAGTTATACATATACATAGATCCACTCTTTTTTAGATTCTTTTCCTTAATATATATGTTTTTAAAACTTAGCTGGGGCTTCCCTGGTGGCGCAGTGGTTGGGAATCTGCCTGCCAATACAGGGGACACGGGTTCGAGCCCTGGTCTGGGAGGATCCCATATGCTGCAGAGCAACTAGGCCCGTGAGCCACAACTACTGAGCCTGCGCGTCTGGAGCCTGTGCTCCACAACAAGAGAGGCTGCAACAGTGAGAGGCCCGTGCACCGCGATGAAGAGTGGCCCCCGCTCGCCGCAACTAGAGAAAGCCCTGGCACAGAAACGAAGACCCAACACAGCCATAAATAAATAAATGAATAAATAAATTAAAAACAAAACAAAACAAAAAACTTAGCTGCCTCCGTATCAATCTTGGTCCAACCCCTTACAAGCTGAATGACTTTGGGCAAGTCACTTAATCTGTTTGCCTCAGTGTTCTCATCCATACAAAAGGGATAATAATGGTAAGTACTTCATAGCATCGTCATGGAGAGTAAATGACTCGTGTGTATGAAGTACTTAAGAAAAACATCTGGTATAGAGTTAGACTTGGTAAATGTAAGCAAAAATGATGCAGATAAGGCAATTTTGGAATTAGAGGAATGAATTGAGTGTTATGGGCTGAATGTTTTGTATCCGCCCAAAATTCATATGTTGAAGCCCTAACTCTTGATATGATGTATTTGAAGGTGGGGTCATTGGGAGGTAGTTAGGTTTAGATGAGGTCATAAGGGTGGGGCATTCATGATGGGATTAATGCCCTTATAAGCAGAAGAGGACAGAGAAATTTCTCTCTTCGAACACATACACTGAGCAAAGGCCATGTGAGCACACAATGAGAAGATGGTCATCTGCAAACCAGGAAAACAGCTCTCACTAGACACCATATCTGCCAGCACCTTGATCTTGGACTTCTAGCCTTCAGAACTGGTAGAAATAAGTGTCTGTTGTTTAAGTCACATGGTCTATGGTATTTTGTTATAGCAGCCTACAGGGACTAAGACCCTGATACAATTGTATATAATCTGAGAGAATTATGCCAGGAAGCTCATAAATAAGGATAAATTAGTTGGCAAAAATTGAGATCTACCATTCTGGATAGGATCTAAATAAACTCTTTTTATGGCAAGAAATTTTCTCCTGAGGTCCTGTCTTATTTCCTTATGATTCATCTGATATTTTAAGGTGGACTGGATAACTGCCCCTGCTGAGGAGAAACCTAGAATCTCTGAAGAGAAAAAATGTGGGATCTGGTATCAGAGGGTCTCAGGTCCTATCCCAACTCTGCTTAAACTCTGACCTCTTTACTCCTGGGCATATACCCAGACAAAACTATAATTTGAAAAGATACACCCACCCCTACGTGCACTACTTACAATAGCCAAGACATGGAAATGACCTAAATGTCCATCAACAGATGACTGGATAAAAAAGATGTGGTATATACGATGGAATATTACTCAGCCATTAAAAAAAATGAAATAATGTCATTTTCAGCAACATGGATGGACCTAGAGATTCTCATACTAAGCAAAGGAAGTCAGAAAGATAAAGACAAATACCATGTGGTATACCCTATATGTGAAATCTGAACTGTGACACAAATGAACATATCTATGGAACAGAAACAGACTCACAGAGAATAGTCTTGTGGTTGCCAAGGGGAAGAAGGGGTAGGAGAGGGAAGTACTGGGAGTTTAGGATTAGCAGATGCAAACTATTATACATAGGATGGATAAACAACAAGGTCCTACTGTAGAGCACAGGGAACTATATTCAATATCCTCTGATAAACCATAATGGAAAAGGATATGAAAAAAAATATATGTGTATAACTGTGTATAATATATGTGTATCACTTTGCTGTACAGCAGAAATTAACACAATATTGTAAATCAACTGTACTTCAATAAAATTTAAAAAACCAAAACTCTGACCTCTTTGAACCTCGATTTGTTCATCTACCAAAAGGAAATAATGACAAAGTGGTATACAGATAAAATTAAATAGCTGGTGTCTGAGAGAAACACCCTGAAATTATCCTGTGAAGGTTAATTGTTATTATTTGCAGAGAAGCCTTTTCCAAAACACCTTGAGCGTTAGGCTGACTCTTCCTTAGATTCCAAAAATTTCCTAAAGAAATTGGAGATCTTGTCTCCATCTTAATGCCTCTATTCCCATAATTTCCAGGCTTCTGTTAGACATCTAGTCAGATTTTAAAATAGCAAGTTCAAAGGGGAAGTAATCATTTTCAATGAAGTCTTAATTATCTAGTACAGTGGCAAATAAATAAGGACTCATTTAAATAATCAATAAATCCAGACCTTGACCAGAGATGTGCATGCATTTTTTCCCAGCCATGTTCCACAAGTTTCCGATTGGCATTTATCTTTACTCAGGTTCACTGCATGTAGTTGTGCAGGTTGTGCACTGCGTACACAAGGGGGTGACATCACACAGACTAAAGCTCTCTCAACCTACGCAGAGCAGACCTACCCAGCTCTAAATGGCAGCCTGATTTGGCCAACCACGTTCCTGTCTCACGCAGGGAGCTATTTTCTGAGAAAGGACCCATGGATAAATCATCTTTACCTTTGAAATTCCCTACTGATCAAACCTTGTTAAACCCAGCCTTCCTGTGCCCTATAATCACCACCAGCTAATAGATGCTGAGCAAGGCTGGGTTCATAGGCTTACCGCCTGCATAGTAGTACCAGGCCCTGTACTTGTTTGGTGCTCTGCTGTCCCCATCTTGAGAGTCATAATAATTTTTTAAACAAGGAGCCCCATATGTTCATTTTCTACTAGGTGCTGCAAATTATGAAGCCAGTCCTCGTGCTTAGAGTAAATAAAATTCAAAAGCTCATCAAATTGTATCCAGGTTTTGGAAGGCTTCTAAGCAGATTGCTACCAGGGATTTATATATATTAAGACAGTGACCTGCACACACCTCCCTAGGAAAACTACTTCAGAATCATTTGGGGAGTTTGAGAGTATGCAGATTCCTGGGCACCATAGGCTGGAGATTCTGATACAGTAGGTCTGGGTCTCGGTTATATTCTGTTTTTTTTTTTTAATACCACAAGTCATTTTGATATGCAGCCAGGTCAGAATATTATTGCTTTGGGACGTGCCAGGCTGGTCTTATTAAGAAGTGGAATCAGGAGGACTGAATTTGAGTTAAAGCTCATAAGCTCTCCTTTGAGTGTTCACTGAGATTAGGGCAGCGATCTATTCTGAGGCTCTATCATCGTTACTTTCCTAGGAGCCTAAGAAAAGGACTTTAGACCTTGAACATGGGAGAAATGGTTTTTAAAAGCCAGGAGTTTTTTAATTAGATGATGCTAAAACCCAAGATTAAAAGATAAGAGATTTTTGCTTTTTTTCCCCTCCTTCTGTCACTAGATTTTTAGTGACTGGAGAGTATGTCCCAAAACACCCCTGAAGGACTGCGACCTAAGAAGAGAGAAAATAGGGAGGGAAAACGAGAAGATATGTTGGTGCATGAATACCGCTTCTGGAAAGTTCCATGGATGGAAGGATGTTCCAGGTGTGTATTTCAAGCAATAACTGAGCACAGGGTCAGATTGGGAGGTGTAATAAACTCTCCTTAGCTGAGGTTTCTAATGAGGACCCAGCCCTGGCATATTTGTCTGTCTTTCTGGAGGGTTCCCAGCTCCCCAAGATGGCAGCTGGCCCTCCTCCATGAGCTCAGCAAGAGTCCCTCCCCTGCTGCGCCCAGGGCTGAGACTCCTCACAGGAGACCAGAGCTCTGCATGGTCACAGCATGTCACGTGTGCTCTGTTTTCAAGTCTCTCTGTTGTTTGTGTGTTTCTTTGTTTGGTTTTGTTTGTTTGTGACAGGTTTCTATATGTTGTCTAGATAAATAAACTAGTAGGTAAACCACCATTATATCCTAAAGGTCTGTTTGGAGAGAATCATTGTCAGTTTCTCCCCTGCAGGGAAGAAAGAGTTCCTATATATTAGGAAACTTTTGGAAAATCTTTCTAAATAGAAAGTAAATTCATTCAGTCAGGTTTATTCAAGGCTAGCTGATATCAGGAAAATTATGACAGAACATCCCTGAATCATTATAGAGCATTATTTGCAAGTAGGAGTGGAGGAACAGGAACAGAAACATCTCCCTGGCCAGATTAAATCCCTTCCCATGACTACAACCGTCCACTTTAGGACAGCTGAGCTCTCAAGCCTCCTTCCCCAGGGCCCTACAGAAATGTTTCAGACACCCTGTCTATTTTTGAGAGTTAAACTGGCAAAAGACCCGAGGAGTCTCTTCCTGGTGTGACATCCTCCCACTTCCCAGTGCATGACATGGGTTAAATGGAGTCTGGTCCAAGGTCAGAACTGATGCTTAGTGACTCCCAAGCTCTCACTTCACAGACTTCCTATACAGAGCCAGATTCCCTTCACCTGGCAGTGCTCTGAAGAGACGCGTCGCTATCTTAAGGGAATACTCTAGCTTTTAATTTAATGGTTGCCAAGATCAGCAATCTTAGACGTGTGGTTGTCAACTCTTCTAGGAGGCTTCTTCAAAGATCGGAAGGACCCCGAGGAACTGACTCTCCAAAGTGTTAAAAGAGGCCGTGCTGGGCTCATAAATCATAGGGAAAAAGGACATCTGAACTTCCCTCTGGGAGACTATGATCTAAGCTGTCTTAACCACACTTTTTTATCCATTAAAGTAATTAAAATGTGAACAAATAAAATATTAGTAGAAGCAGATAAAATATTTACAGATTTCAGTAGAGTTTTTAATAGCACTAAGTCTGTGAAGGACTGCATAGAAAATTGGAGAAGATCAGCTCTTTGGAATACAGGAGACTGCAGATCAGGGCTCAGAAGGAACAGGAGTGAGAAATGGGCTGAAAATAGGGGATTCACGAATGGTCTTTACTCAGAACAACAGCATTCATTGGGCCCTGTACCTTGGTCACCCACCTACCTCCACTCAAGGCTGGAGATACTGGGCCTGAAGAGAAGGAAATGCAATCTAGTTCCTACATGATCCAAGAATAACCCACCCTCACAGCTATGTAAACTCCAGCTAGCGGTTTTCAACTTTCCACATCAACTGCAAGACAACCGCAGAACTCTTGATGATATTTGCAGAACCACATGAATGTTAAAGATCCTGGCTATGGTGAGAGAGGAGAGGAGGGAACAAGAAGGGGAAAGTTAGGGGTGTTAATATAGAGAATATAGAGGGAGGGAGTTGTGATAAAATTTAGGAAATGAAAAAAAACAAAGCACTACACTGTTATTTAAAGTTGCAACAGGACTTCCCTGGTGGCGCAGTGGTTAAGAATCTGCCTGCCAATAGAATCTGTCTACAGGGCACACGGGTTCAAGCCCTGGTCCGGGAAGATCCCACATACTGTGGAGGAACTAAGCCCATGTGCCACAACTACTGAGCCCACACGCCACAACTACTGAGCCCACTCACCACAACTCCACAACTACTGAAGCCTGCGTGCATAGAGCATAGAGCCCATGCTCCACAGCAAGAGAAGCCAATGCAATGAGAGGCCCGTGCACCACAACAAAGAGTAGCCCCTGCTCGCCACAACTAGAGAAAGCCCGCACTGGGCAATGAAGGCACAATGCAGCCAAAAAAAAAAAAAAAAAAAAGATTAACTTTAGCATTAAAAAAAGAAAGTTGCAACGATGACCAACAGAAGTAGAATGATAATAACATAAAAAAAAACAATGAGAGGAAGGGAAGGAGGGAATCGCATGGTATGAGTGAGCTAATCCTTTATCATCATGAAATAAATCAATAAGAGGCACCTAATTTTTTTATATCAAATAATTGTCTGGAGTTGTGAAGTTAAACAGAACTAAACCAAAAATGATTACAAGGGCTTTTCTTTGGGGAGTAGAACTGCTGGTTAGAAAGGGGTAGAGGTGAGACCATTGCTTTTCATAAAATCTTTAGTATCATATCATTGTTTTCATGCATATGTATGAGGTGATAATGCAGGTGAACTCTGGAGGCCTTACCATCTGTGTGATTTTAGGCAACTTCACCTAATTTCTCCATGCCTCATGTCATTTATATAAAGGTCGGATTAATAATAATATTTACCCCATATTGTTGGAAGAATTTAGTGGGATGATGTAATTAAAACATTTAGCACAATGACTGAACAACAGTAACTTATCAATAAAGACTGGCTATAATAATAATTATTATTGTCACTTATAACTTGCTTTTATCCACTTAATACATCATTAACAGCTCTACAGATTAAGACACATAGCTCTAACTCACTCCTTGGTAACTGCATTATAGTCCACAGTATGGACTGCCATACTCACAATCCCTTTTGGATCTCACTTATCTGAAATTCAGGGTCAGAGAGACAGTTGTATTGTGTCTTTGGTCTCAGATGCCCTTTCTAAGACTTTGGAAAAGAAATAAGGTGTATTATTCAAGGAATAATGTTAACCTCTTCAATCCAGCCAACCAATGGTAAACTATAGAGCAATATTATTCATGCTCTTGGATCTTATAAACTCCATCATAACTTTATCAAATGAGGTTAAAGTGGGTACAATTTTTGAAGAAGCAGTTAATAGTTAATTTGGCATAAAGAAGCATGTTCTTCCACAAATGTTCCTCCTAACCAAGGCCAACAGCCTTACCGCTGTGTGCCAAATGATCCAAGGGATCCGAGCAACTCCACAAAGGCCCAGCTCCAGGACTAGGCGAGGAAAAAACATGAAATCCACAACTACATAACACTAGCTCAGAGCTGACCTTCATATACAGAAGGCAGCAAATAAATACAAGTAGAATCCCAGGATTATATAGCATTTTAATTTAGAGTTGTGATTAGCAAAACTACATCCATGTCTTCGGGGACAGTTTATCATAGTAGTACTTTGCTGATGCGGTTTCAGAAAATTATATTAAATGAAAAATCCTGTAGAACAGATGTGTTCACAAGTCCCTGTCCACATAGCAGTTGATCTGTTTAATGAAAACACTGTTATGGTTCAGAATTAGTGCTTTCTACTGTTACAGTATTGTTATATTAGAGACCCAGAGGAGTAAAGAAGGTTGAAAAGGAATGAGAGTGAGGAAATTGCCAGAACTAGGGGTCAGGGATAGAATATCTCCAAGGCAGGTACCTCAATATGGTACAGAGGAAAGGAGATGAAAAAGATTTCCTTTCCTATTGAAAAAAAGGAAGAAATAGCAAAACCAGGACATAGAAACAGAATGCCTGTTTTATTTAGATAAACGAAATCAAGTAAATACCACCTCTGTGCTCTAATACGTTCCATTTAAATATAATTGGAATGTAACAGAGCTACTTCCATTTCTCTCAAATGTATTGAAATGAGATTTTACAAGCATTCACAAGCAATTCCTTCCCCGAATCATCCTTGTACCAGGGGGAGTCCTATGACCACTTTGCTTGTTTTCAAAAGTCATGGATGAATTTCTATTTAGTTCCTCCACAACAGTTCAATTTGTAGTGACTGTTTGGCTAGCTTTGGAATAATTAATTATGTTTTGTCTCCAAAGCAAGCAAGAACAACCCCATTTGAGGATTTGCTGCAGAGAAGCGGTCTCTACATTGCTATGGACTGATTCATGCTCCCCCTAAAATTCGTATGTTGAAGCCCTAACCCCCAATGTGATGGTATTAAGAGATTGGGACTTTGGAAGTAATTAGATAATGAGGGTGGAGGCCCCATGATGGGATTAGTGCCTCTCTCTCCCTCTCTCCCTCCCCCTCTCATTCTCTCTCCCTCCCTCTTTCCCTCTCTCCCACCTCTCTCCCTTTCCCTCTCTCTCATTCTCTCCTCCTCCCCTTCTCCCCTCTCTCTCCCCCCACCCCCAGCGCCATCTCTCCCCATCTCTCTCTCTCTCCCTCCCTCCCCCACGTGAAGACACAGTGAGAAGGCACCTATCTACAAGCCATCAGGAGAGCCCTAACCAGGAACCAAATCGGCTGGCACCTTGATCTTAGACTTCACAGCCTCCAGAACTATGAGAAATCTCTCTGTTGTTTAAACCATCCAGCCTCTGGTATTTTGTTATGGTAGTCTTAGCTAAGACATACGGATGCATATCATGTTTCTCTTTCTGTTCTGCATGTGTTTACATGTAACAGAAATCACCCAGCAAGATCCTTGCCGACAAAGAGCTACACTTCCAATCAACACAAAGCCCACGTACACCCTATTCATCTTGAAACCACAAAGAAGGCAAATTTTATCTGATTAAAGATAAGATAATTTTGAAGAAAGCCAGTAATTTAATTTTGGATGATAGCAGAGTGGGCTAAAAACAATAAAGGTTAACCTTGGAAAGAATAACATTGGCAGTTTTAAATGACACAAAACAGAAGGATGAAACATCAATTTATTCTTGAATGCTAACCCTAGCTACGAACAACCAAAAGTGTTGAGATTTTTATCAAATAGCATGCCTCCTTCCTTAAGAGGCCATCACACACATTTCTAACTTTAGTTAGAGTTGTATTAGTTAGAGTTGTTTAGTTATAGTTAGAAACTTTAGTTGAGTTTCTTTTAAAACATAAAAAGTTCAGACCCAAACTGGGAAAATGTTTCTCATTAAAAGGAATGTAAAACAAATATTTTCAAAAATCTATTCCCTAAGATATTTCTAAAGTGACACCAACTCTGTATTTTCACATATCTCAGAAACTGCCTGCAATAGAATAGCTCTTGTTGAAAAAAAAAAAAAAAAAAAAGCAAATGTCTTATCTTAATTTGCTGATGCAGGCAGCAATAGAGTTCCCTTACATTTAAACCAAAATGTACAGCTTGAATTTGTCTTCTTCCATTGGCTTTATTAAAAAAGATGAATATATGTGTGGTTCTTTTATAGTTTGCAATGCACATACATTATTGCATTTACTCTTTCCAAAAAACCTATTAATTTAGTAATATTATCATCCTTACATTTTTTTCAGAGAAGTAATTGGATGCTAGAGAGGGAAAGGAATTTGCCAAATGTTAATCAATGCAAAAGTGGTACAGCTAGAATTCAGCAGAACACAGCCTTTTGTAGGGTACATCTTGTTCTCCCCACACAAATGAAGTGTGGTCCTCCCCCAACAAACACCCACACATATACATAAGATGTAACTTGTTTCAGAGACTGATTACAATCGGCCACATATTTGAGAAGATTTTCACAGACTTGGGGTCTTTGATGACCAATTTTCTCCTTATGGTCTATAGTCCCTGTTTAGATTATTTAGTGACTTGCAAATTAGATTGTCCCCAAGGACAGTCAGACTCACCAAGTCCCCAGTGGACCCACTTCAACAGCATTTTTTATTGTTAGTTCAAATAATACACATACAAAACCTTGAAGCCTGCCCTATCTTTAATATCAATCAACTAATCAATCAATAAAGCTTTCTTTCTTCACTCTCATTAAAAAAATTTTTTGGAAGACTTCCTGTGATGATCAGTTTGCCTGTTAAAATTATGTTATTCAAGAATTTTTTAAAAATATGTATTGACTTGAAATAAAAGATTGCTCAGCATTTTTCCATCCCTCTGACTTCAGAAACCACCTCGAAGACAGGTTCTAAATGAGAGCACCCTGCTAAATTGTCTAGACCTGGTGAAGAACACTCAAGCACAAAAACAACACAGCAGGCTTCACTGGGCATGTGACTCTCATAAGTGAGAAACTAGCTTTGTAGTTAAGTGCACCCATGCTGGAATGAGACCATTTGGGTTTGCATCTTGACCCTACGATTTTCACTAACACTGAGAATTGGGGCAAATTATTTAATAGTTCTCATAATAAGGTAATGAGTTAAATATGAAGTGAGTAAATAGAGGTAAGTACTTCAAAAAGCATCAGGCACATACAAACTGCTATAGAAGTATTAGCTGTTATTATTACTATCATAGCCATGTAAAAAAATTCTCTCTTGAACCTTCAGGGACAAAAAAATAATTTTTAAAGCAGTTTCATGGCAAAAACTCACTCATTTTTTTTTTCCTTTTTGTTTCCAAGTCGGAGCTCTGCAAACTACAGCACATGGGCCAAATCCAGCCCGCTACCTGTTTTTGTACAACCAGCAAACTAAGAACGGCTTTTACCTTTTTAAATGGTTGAAAAAATATCAAAAGAAGAAACTATTTCATGACACATGAAAATTACATGAAATGTATGTTTAGTGTACTTAAATAAAGTATAAATGGTACCCAGCAATGCTCATTCATTTACATAGTGTCTGTGGCTGCTTTTGGGGTACAAGGCAGAATTCAGTAGTTGCAGCAGAGACCCAATGACCCACAAAGCCTAAAGCACATACTATCTGGCCCTTATAGAAGAAGTTTGCCAACCCACGTTACAGGTAATTGATGTGTGCTCTATAAAATTCAGAATAATCCAGTGAACTGAGGGAGGTGCAAAGAAACAATTCATATTCAGGAAAATCAAGAGATAATATTCAGCTGCTTAGTATTATTCCTTCTGAGGAGTTCAAGGAAACATATAGCAAAGAAGACCATTGAAATTATAGGCAAATTTTAATTATAAACTAAATTTTTTATATTGGGTTGGATTTGCTTATTCATTATAATCAAACATTATCTGAGGTCACATTATAGATGCTCAGTTTTTTATTCTAAAAATTACTAAGAATGTATAGGAAACTCCATTTCAATCTCCTGCACCACCAACTTTAAAGCTTTTTTTCCCCTCATTTTTAACACACTGCATATTATTCCTCCTTTTAAAAGTCAAATTTTGAATCCAAATAATTAAAAATTAACCATGAGGGCTTCCCTGGTGGCACAGTGGTTACGAATCCGCCTGCCAATACAGGTTCAAGCCCTGGTCCAGGAAGATCCCACATGCCGTGGAGCAACTAAGCCCATGTGCCACAACTACTGAGCCTGCGCTCTAGAGCCCGCGAGCCACAACTACTGAGCCCACATGCCTAGAGCCCGTGCTCCACAACAAGAGAAGCCACTGCAATGAGAAGCCTGCACACCACAACGAAGAGTAGCCCCCGCTCGCCGCAACTAGAGAAAGCCCTCGCACAGCAACAAATACCCAACACAGTCAAAAATAAATAAATTAGATAAATAAATTAAAAAAAAATTAACCATGAAATAAGTTTACCTAGCCTACCCACTCCCTCATTTGTCTCCAGGGTTCTTCTCGTTCCCCTGAGTAGAATTTGTTTTCTTTTTTCAATGGCCATAATCCCATACTTGGTCTTCTAAGTAATTTTTTTCACTCCTTATTACTAAAATATTCACATTTAGAATTTTCCCATCATGATTTCTTCTCACCCAAACCCTTCCTAGCACTATCTTCAATGTTCCTCACCACCCAGAAAATCTTTCTTACACTTTGGTGAGGCAAAGTAGAACAATAAAATCAGAAGTTGCATTCATGTCAGTAGTTTTTACTTGCTTATTTTAAGTGTTTTCTTCTTGCATTATTTTAATGGATTTATTTTTTTTCCTAGAAAGTTTTTCTTACAAGTTTGTGCAACAACAGCTCTGGGTGTGTTGTGGATAGGCAAGAGCTAGGACTTAAGCTCATTTGAAAGGGAAGGGAGATACACACTACTATATATAAAATAGATAAACAACAAGGACTTACTGTATAGCACAGGAAACTGTATTTAATACTTTGTAATAACCTGTAATGGAAAAGAACCTTAAAAAGAATATATATATAATACATATTACATATATATACTGTATATATACAACTGTATGTATAACTGAATCACTTTGCTGTACACCTGAAACTGGCACAACATGGTAAATCAACTATACTTCAATTAAAAAAAAAAGTGAAGGGAGAAAGGGTCTCAGCCTTGAATACCCCACCCTCTCAGCTATGGCTTCTAACCCCTCCAGGACAGGAGCCAAGGAAGGAGAAGAGGAAAGAAACCACTTAATTGGCACCGATGTAATCTAGCTTTGGTTCTAGCTGGTGTTTAAAGCTGATTCTGTTGTAGAATGCTTTGTGTGTTCTTTAGACAACATGTCCATGTCGGGGATCTCTCACCTGCAGTTGCCTTGATGAGGGTCAATTTACCCTCTTGCTAATAGTTTAGGATGCCTCTGTCAGCCTTGGCATCTAGTGGCATCTCCAACCCCTTCTTGTTGACACTTTCTTGCTTCCCCCAGAAGCCCTTGGGGCGAGATCTAAAACAGCTCTAAGCTGGTGCTTTCACAGGTGGCCTTCATCTGGCCCCAGGTGACAGGAACTTCTGACCCATGATCAGAGACAGCCCATCACCTCCCAAACACAGCCCTGTCCTCTGCTGCCACAGGCTAGGTCAGCCAGCCTCTCACCCTTGGAGACTTTTTTTGTAGGCATATGTTATAAACTATAGGATTTACAGCTCAGGCTCTGCACATGACCACCTTGAAGCCCTGTCTCTTGACTTGAGAAAGAAGAATCCCTTTAATGTTGGGAGGTGAGAGATCAAGGGAGAGGAATATGAAACTTGGGTGAAACGTGAAACTCAAAGTCCCAACTTTTCCCAAATAAATCCTCTCTCCAAGCTCCAGGCTCTTCTCCCATATGCCATGATCTCTTTCATAGCCTGGGGTAGGCGGCCAGCTAAGAGTCACAAAACAGGATTTTGACTACCTCCTTTGCAAGTCCTGATTAGGAGGCCCAGTTTCTCACTTTGGAATGTGGGAATAGTTGAGACTTATTACCTGGGAATCTCAACCAAAAATGAGATAGCAAAGAGTCCTAGTAAAAGAGAAACTATTTGTCCCACACATTTAAATTTACCTGTGAATTTTTATTCTCAGGATGAATACCAAAAAAAAAAAATTGGTTTTCTCATAATGTCTCTAGTTTATCAACATTGAAAATCCTTACTCTGAGAAATAAATTACATACAGTAACCCATTTAAGCATGTTCTTAAAACAAGCCAACAGAACAAACATCTTTGATGTATGGCTAAAATCTGGGGCCGTGATGAAATGTTAATCTCATTTTTCTTCTCAGTCTCTAGGCTTCTGTCCTTTACTTTGATCCACGCTGTATAAAGCTATTGGCAAATGTATCCCTGAATTTGATGTTATAAATTGTATGTAAATTCACACACTTTGGAACAGAAATGGCAACTTGTAAATCATGACACAGCAATGACTCAGCAGTTTGAAGCCCTCCCAACAACTACCTCACCTCTTTATATGGAGCTTCATCCACAATTCTCCCCTGGGAAGCTTCCTTGATGATTGAGGAGGTCAGTAGACAAACAGGCATCTGCCTTCCCTAAGTGCTGCCAGACATCACCCAAGGAGAATCCCAAAGATGAGGAGAAAGGAAAATAAAGAATTTTTTTAAAAATAAAGAAAAATAAATAAATAAATAAATAAAATAAAATAAAAATAAAGAAATATATATGGGGCACAGTCCAGCAGAACTGGATATCTGAATAAGCATAGAAGAGAGAGGTTGACAATTGACATTGAGAGGTTGCCCAGGTCACACTGAGTAGTTATTTTATCTCTCTGGGCCACCACCTGATCATTTCAAAATATAGAGAGATAAGGAAAATAATTCCTAAGATTCTGGGACCCTAACTAGGGCTGAGGCAATTATATCCACCTTATGCTGATTTTCTTTGAGCACCAAATCTAACTAGATTAGATTCATCAGGATGCATATAAGGAACATTCCATAAGGATTTCCTACAACAGGGATAGGCAAATTGTGGGCCACCAGCCAAATCTGACTGCTGCCTGTTTTTGAACTGATACAACCTGTGAGCTAAGCATGATTTTTGTTTTCAAATGATTGAAAAGAATTAAAAGAAAAATATTTCATGATGTGAAAATTACATGAAATTCAAGTTTCAGTTTCTATAAACATAGGTGAATGGAATGACGCCACACTCATTTGTATTGTCTATAGCTGTTTTCACACTACAGTGGCAGAGCAGAGTAGCTGGGCAGAGACCAAAGGGTGCACAAAGCCTAGAACATTTATTCTGACGCTTTGCGAGAAAATTTGTCAACACTGCTCTGTAATCATTAATAAGACCATAGACAAGGAGGCTGCATCAGTACAAAGGGGTAGTCTGGGTTCCCATTCACTTCCTAAAACTATGGTAGATGTCTCCAAATTAGCACTGGCATCTCTGTCTTCTACTCAAAATGAAAACACTCCCAGGAGGTCTCTTTGGTACTCCAGAAGAATCAAATAAGGTGGGGAGAGGAGATGGAAGAAGGAAAAAAAAAGATCAAGGGAGTTGCCTTAGTCATTTCTCACATACAAATGATCTAAAAGTTGAACTTCTTTGGACTCCTGGTAAACCAAAGGGATTGAGCCAGCTAATCTGTGCTTCATTCCAGGTCGAAACTGCTCTGATCTCCTCTCTATTTTTATTCTCTTTCAGGCTTCAGAGTTTCAAAATCTTACTCTTATCCTATTAAGAATAACTATGAAAATAGAAGTTGGCCTTAGAATATTAGTTTAGAGATATCGGGGACTTTTGTACTAGAGACTGAAGCCTTTAAAGGATATGAACTTTCCATCTCCAAATGCTTACTTCCAAAGATTTGTCAGGAACACATAAACAAAGAAGGAGTTCATACTTGTGGCTGATTACCAACACACAATTACCGTTAGAGTATAAACTTCCCAGTGAAACTGTGACTTTCCTTCATTAAATAGATAATCCCTCAAGGGCAGAATCCACATCAGCCTCTGCTCTCCTCAAAGGGCCTTGTACCTTGTAAGATGCCATCATAAACAGTGGTTGAATAAATGTTTTACTTATTCAGAAAGTTTACTTTTTCATTTCATGCTGCATATGTATGTTAATTCATAACATAATTCTGGATATTTTGATACATTTTAATATGGTAATATTAATTTAAATAAGCATTTGCATGCACACATCACTATGCAGTACGTAAAGAATTCAACATACATAAATGAAATACAATAGACACGCTACCTGTCCCTAAAGACCAATCCAGAAATTTGGGTCACATAGAACAAAATAATATCCATTCACTAAGTGAGAAATCTGTCATGTGAAGTTAGCACTATGAAAATAGTTCCCCAAAATGACAAGGAAATATAATCCATCTGTAAATATGCATGAAGCAAACAGCAAATTTGTAGGGAAACAGCACAAATGGTTTTTAACTGTTGAATCTGTGTAAACATTTGGGGACAAGACAAATCAAAGAATACATCTCCTAGGTAATGGTGAAGATATTCTTTGGATAACTCTCTCCTAGAAGTTATTATTTTCCCTCCTGAAGCCAAGAATATTTATAGAATTTCTCTCATCACAGCATGAATTCACAGGCGATTGCAGCAGTGTTATCTACAAAAGAAATTAGCAGAGCCTACCTCAAGAAGAATTTAGAAGAAGTTTGTACCATCAGCATTTGTATGGAATGTGCAGTTAGCCACTAAGAGCATAAAGCATTAAAATAATAGAAACACAGTGGCTAAAGGTCTCTGTACTGCAGACACAATTCAGACTATATATGTTCACTGACACAAAAACTCACTCCTAAATTCAAAGAAAACTTTCTTTTATTATTAAAAAGAGCTACTGGGCCAAATAGATTCTACTAACCTTTGTCATCAATGTCCTGGGCCCCAGAACAAGAGCACTGTTCAGGGTTTTAGGTGCCATATAATGGAAACCAAC